>NC_089169.1:1765814-1928526 GCF_009819655.1 Sylvia atricapilla
CCTTGGGGACAGGGGCAGCATCCCCAGGGAGAGGGGCAGCATCCCTGGGGACAGGGACAGCATCCCCAGGGATGGGGACAGCACCCTTGGGGACAGGGACAGCATCCCTGGGGACAGGGACAGCACCCCCGAGGACGGGGCAGCACTCCCAGGGATGGGGACAGCATCCTTGGGGACAGGGACAGCATCCCCAGGGAGAGGGGCAGCACCCTTGGGGACAGGGACAGCATCTCTGGGGACAGGGACAGCACCCTTGGGGACAGGGACAACACCCCTGGGGACAGGGACAGCACCCAGGGACAGGGACAGCATCCCCAGGGAGAGGGGCAGCACCCTTGGGGACAGGGACAGCATCCCCGGACACAGGGACAACACCCCTGGGGACAGGGGCAGCATCCCCAGGGAGAGGGGCAGCACCCCCCGGGGACAGGGACAGCACTCAGGGATAGGGACAGGGACATCCCCGGGGACACCACAGAGGGGACAAGACCCCAAGCACAGCCACCCAGCCCGCCTCCTGTGTCCTCCTGACTGCATCCCTGTCCCTGCATCCTCTGTCCTGTCCCTGTGTCCCCGTTCCTGCTTCTCCAACCTCTTCCTGTGTCCCCTGTGCTGTCCCCATGTCCCTCATTTCCGTATGCTCATCCCTGTGTCTGCCTCCATCCCTGTGTCCCTTTCCTGCCCTCACATTCCCCATGTCTTTATCCCTGTCCCCGTGTCCCCGTGTCCCCTCACCGTAGATGACATCCTGCCGCTTCATGACGTCCATGCGGTGCTGCTGCAGGAAGCTGTTATCCACCGCCAGGCTCCAGGAATCCGCCTCGAACTCCTTCCCATCCGCCTCCAAATCGCTCAGCAGCTGGCTCAGGATGACGTCAGGGCCTGCAGGTGACATCAGTGGCACGCGGCGTCCCCGCGTCCCTCCCCCGTGTCCCCACGTCCCTGCCGCGTCCCCACCTTCGTCGATCAGCGACTCCACGGAGAGCGTCCGGTTGCGCATGTTGAGGGAATCCGTGGACTGGGACAGGATCCGCCGGATGCCCAGGGGAGAGTCATCGTTGAACGTCCTGGGGGAGCGGGTGGGACACGATGGGGGACGCTGGTGACACCCCCGCGCCCCCCTGTGCCCCCCGTTTCCTGCCCTTACCCCGAGATGTTGGTGGTGGAGACGCTCTTGGAGAGGGACAAGGAGGGGCGGCCACGGCGGGGCCCCAGCAGCGTCTGCCGGAAGCTCTCCGAGGGATAGATGGCGGAATTGGGGCGCTCCCGGATGGCATCTGGGGAGGGGACACCGGGGGGTCAGTGCCGGGACCCCCCTGTCACCCCCCAGGCTGTGCAGGGACACGGGGAGGGGAAGGTTTGGGAAGGTTTGGGAAGGGAAGGTTTGGGAAGGTTTGGGAAGGTTTGGGAAGGGAAGGTTTGGGAAGGGAAGGTTTGGGAAGGTTTGGGAAGGTTTGGGAAGGAAGGTTTGGGAAGGTTTGGGAAGGTTTGGGAAGGTTTGGGAAGGGAAGGTTTGGGAAGGTTTGGGAAGGGAAGGTTTGGGAAGGTTTGGGAAGGGAAGGGAAGGTTTGGGAAGGGAAGGTTTGGGAAGGGAAGGGAAGGGAAGGTTTGGGAAGGGAAGGGAAGGTTTGGGAAGGGAAGGGAAGGTTTGGGAAGGGAAGGGAAGGTTTGGGAAGGTTTGGGAAGGTTTGGGAAGGGAAGGGAAGGTTTGGGAAGGGAAGGTTTGGGAAGGTTTGGGAAGGGAAGGTTTGGGAAGGGAAGGGAAGGGAAGGGAAGGGAAGCTCCCCCCACTCACTCTTGTTGCGCAGGGACACCGACTGCAGGGCTGAGCTGTTCTTCAGCAGCGCCGCCTTCTGCTGCTGCGGGGGAGCGGAAGCGTCACTGTCCTCGCGTGTCCCCGATTCCCACATCCCCCGGATCCCTCATCCCCCACGGATCCCTCGCCTCACCCCGCGCTCACCTTCTGCTTCACCTTGGTGCAGTTGGGCAGGGTGTCCTTGCAGCGGTTGTGGATGGTGACGTTGCAGGCTGCGGGGACACGGAGAGGTGACGGAGAGGCCACGGGGACCCTCCTGCCACCCCTCCTCCTCCGGATCCTGGCGGAGCGACGGGAGCAGATGTGGTGGGAATGCGGGTGGATGCGGATCGCTGCCGGAGCTGCAGCTGCCAGGGAGCAGCTGCCCCAACCCCGAGGGCACCGCGCCAGCCTGGGGCCACCAGCGCCAGCCCGGGGCCACCAGTGCCAGCCCGGGGCCACCAATGACAGCCTGGGGCCACCAGTGCCAGCCCGGGGCCACCAATGACAGCCTGGGGCCACCAGCGCCAGCCCAGGGCCACCAGTGCCAGCCTGGGGCCACCAGTGTCAGCCCGGGGCCACCAGTGACAGCCCGGGGCCACCAGCGCCAGCCTGGGGCCACCAGCACCATCCCGGGGCCACCAGTGACAGCCCGGGGCCACCAATGACAGCCTGGGGCCACCAGCGCCAGCCCAGGGCCACCAGTGCCAGCCTGGGGCCACCAGTGTCAGCCCGGGGCCACCAGTGACAGCCCGGGGCCACCAGTGCCAGCCCGGGGCCACCAATGACAGCCCGGGGCCACCAGCGCCAGCCTGGGGCCACCAGTGCCAGCCTGGGGCCACCAGTGCCAGTCCAGGGCCACCGGTGCCAGTCCAGGGCCACCAGTGCCAGCCTGGGGCCACCAGTGCCAGCCCGGGGCCACCAGCGCCAGCCCGGGGCCACCAGTGCCAGCCTGGGGCCACCAGTGCCAGTCCAGGGCCACCATTGCCAGCCTGGGGCCACCGGTGCCAGTCCAGGGCCACCAGTGACAGCCCGGGGCCACCAGTGACAGCCCAGGGCCACCAGTGCCAAGGAGTCAGGATGTGCCAGGGAGCAGAAGCCATCTCCAGGGCACAAATCCAGGAGGAACCGCGGTGCCCAAAGCCACAGGGTAAAAGCCACCCCAGGAAAAGTCATCTTGGAAAAGCCACCACGGCACAGTCATCATCCTGGCAAAGGCCACCCCAAAAAAGCTGTCCCAAAAAAGCCACCCTGGCAAAGCCACTGCGGCAAACCCAATCTGGCGAAGCCACCCCAGCAATTCCGCCCCAGCAAAGCCACCCCAAAAAAAGTCATCCCAAAAAAAGCCTCCTCAGAAAAGCCACTGCGGCAAAGCCACCCCGGCAAAGGCGCCATGGAAAAGCCACCCCAGGAAAAGCCAGCCTGGGAAAAGTCACTGCGGCAAAGCCACCCTGGCCAAGCCACCACGGGAATGCCACCCTGGCAAAGCCACCGCGGGAAATTCACCCCAGAAAATCCATCCTGGCAACTCCGTTCCAGCAAAGCCACCCTGGCAAAGGCACCCCACCAAATCCACCCCGGCAGAGGCACTGCAGCAAAGCCACCCCGGGAATTTCACCCTGGAAAAGCCATCCCGGGAATTTCACCCTGGAAAAGCCACCCTGGCGATTGTGCCCTGCCACATCCACCCCAGCAAAGCCACCCTGGGAAAACCATGATGGAAAAGCCACCCTGGCAAAGCCACTGCAGCAAAGCCACCAGGGAAATTCTGCCCTGGCAGAGCCAACCTGGAAAAGCCACCCCAAGGTATCGACCCCAGCCCTGGCCAAAGCACGATGGAAAAACCACCCCGGAGGAGCCATTCCGAAAAAACCACTGCGGCAAAGCCACCCTGGCAACTCCACTCCGGGAAAGCCACCCCAGCGATGCCACCCCGGCAAAGCCACTGCAGCAAAGCCACCGTGGCAATTCTGCCCTGGGAATGCCACCCTGCCAAAGCCACCTCATCAAATCCACCCTGGAAAAGCCATCAAATCCACCCTGGCAAAACCACCCCACCAAATCCACCCTGCCAAAGCCACCAAATCCACCCTGGAAAAGCCACCAAATCCACCCTGGAAAAGCCACCAAATCCACCCTGGCAAAGCCACCCCACCAAATCCACCCTGCCAAAGCCACCAAATCCACCCTGGAAAAGCCACTCCACCAAATCCACCCTGGAAAAGCCACTCCACCAAATCCACCCTGCCAAAGCCACCAAATCCACCCTGCCAAAGCCACCAAATCCACCCTGCCAAAGCCACCCCAGCGATGCCACCCCAGCGATGCCACCGTGCCAATCCTGCCCTGGCACATCCCCCCCAGCAAATTCCCCTTGGCCAATCCTTCCTGGCAATCCCGGCCCGCCACATCCACCTGGAACATCCCTCCCGGCTCCCCCCCGGCTCCCCCCGGACACTCACTGGGACACACGAGCGCTTCCTTGGCCGTGATGCTCTTGTTGCAGGCGAAGCACATGGTCATGCCGGACACGGAGATGGTGGTGAAGAGGTGCCCGTTGGTGTAGCGAGCGTCTTTCTCCTTGCCTTCCTTCATCCTGTCCTTGTCCTTGCCCTGCCCGGACAGAGGCACCGGCCGCCTGACGGGGCTGCGGCACCGCGGCCGCCCCGCCGCTGCTCCCGCCGGCCTCGGGACGCGGCTCATGGCTGCGGGGCCCCGGGCGGGCTGCGGCCGGTCCCCGGCGGCGCCCGGAGGCTCGGTGGGGAAACCGGAGGACGGGGACAGAGCGCCGCGCTCCCTGCGCTCGCTCCCGCTTCCCAGCATCCCGTCTCCACGGCAACCGGAGGCTGCGGGAGAGATCCCCCCCGCCCCGGCGCGGCCCCCCCGGCGCAGCCCCAATGGGGACGGGCTGCGGGGGCGCAGCCGGGGGTGACGCTGCCCCGTGGGGGGCTGGGGACATCGTCCTGCACCCCCCACATCCTATTTTTAGCCAAATTGGGGGGGTTTCACCCTTCCCCCCCCTCCCCTCAAAAACGGGGGGTGGGCAGACGGCCGAGCCCCCACGGGGATGGGTTTTGGGGAGGGGGCTGTTTGGGTTTCCCGCACGGAAAAGGGACTGAGCCGGCGTCACCCCGAGTGTCCCCGTGCTCTCCCCGGACCCCCCCCCAGCCCCCACGGGCACAGAGAGGCCTTTGTGCCCCCCCGGCCATCCCCGCGGCCCCGGCCGTGCCTGGCACCGGGGCTGAGCCCGGCGGCTCGGGGAACCCGGGGGGACAACCCACAGCCCCCCAAAAACGGGACCCCCCCCAGTTCCCCCGGTCCCAAGGCCAAAGGGGGTCCCGGTCTGTCCCTGCTCCCGACCCCCCCGAGGGCGGGGGAGAGGCTGGGGGACCCCCGGGGGGCGTCTGGAGGGGGGCGGGAGGGGAGGAAGGTCAGGGGGGGCCACGGGGCAGGAGCGGGACCCCACGGCACCAGTGGGACCCCTCGGCACCAGTGGGACCCCACGGCACCAGTGGGACCCCTCGGCACCAGTGGGACCCCTCGGCACCAGTGGGACCCCACGGCACCGGCGGGACCCCACGGCACCAGTGGGACCCCTCGGCACCAGTGGGACCCCACGGCACCAGTGGGACCCCACGGCACCAGCGGGACCCCACGGCACCAGTGGGGCCCCTCGGCACCAGTGGGACCCCGGGATCAGGACCCGGCCCCCACTGTCACCCCAGTGTCACCCCGTGTCCCCGGGCCCGGGCGGGGGGCGCGGGGGTCTCACCCGCTCTCGCCTCAGGGGTCCCTCCGCCTCCCCGGGGGCCGGGAACGGGGCGCAGGAGCAGCAGCACATCGCGGAGCCCCCGAGCCCCGGCGGCGCCTCCGGCCGCGACATCCGCCCCGAGTGCGATTGTTCCCGCCCGCTTGTTTGTTTTCCTTTGATTTTTCCCTTTGCTCCGCCGGTTTTGTTTGTTTTCCTTTTATTTTCCTCCGGGTTTTTGTTAAATTTCTTTTCTTTTCTTTTTTTTTTCTCTCTCTCCCTTTATCTGCTTTCCTTTCTTTTTCTTTAATTGTTTTGCTTTTTTTTTTTTTCTTTGCTTTCCCTTTATTCTTTTCGCCCTATCCTCCTTATTTTTTCCCTTTCATTCCCTCCACTTTCTTTCCTTTATCTTTCCGCTTTTCTTTCCTTTTCCGGCACCGATTTTTTTTCCTCTTTTATTTTTCCCCATTTTTTTGCCGATCTCCCTCTTTTTTACTGTTTTTCCTTTTTTATGCTTATCCCCCCCTTTTTACTCCATTTTCCTTTTTAACTGATTTTTCCTTCTTTACCGCTTTTTTTCCCTCATTCCCATTCGCTTTCTCATTTTCTCGCTCATTTTTCCCATTCGCTTTCTCTCCGCGCATTTTCCTTTATACACCTTATTTACCTTTTTTTTTTTTTCCTCCGCTTCCCCCCAACACTTTTCTCTCTCTATTTTTTTTAATTTTTTTTTGGCCGGTTTTTTTTCCCTTTCTCCCCCTGACTTTTCTCCCGTCTTTCCCCGCTCTTCTCCATTGCCGATTTCCGTGGTTTTCTCCCCGTTTTGGGCCCCCCCTCGAGAAGGAAACCGCAGCGCGCCAGACAAAGGCGGGAGCCGCGGTCGCTTCCTGCCCGGCGCTGCCCCCGCCCGGCCCGGGACCCCCTCATCCTGGGGGTCTGGGCCCCCAAAATCGCCTCACGGGAGTGGGGGTCACCCGCGGAACCGCTGCCACCCCCCCCAAAAAAAAAAACCCACCCGAGAATCACCCTGGGAGGATTTGGGGGGTCCCGCACCCCTTCGCTCTGTGCGGGGGGACCACCGCAGGTTTGGGGGGTCCCGGCGGACCCCGGGCGGGACATCGGGGGGACACCCAACCCGAAAGACCCCGGGGGAAAGGGGGGGACCCCTCCCGCGCCCCCCAAACCCCCCGAGCAGCGGAGACCCCGAGACAAAGACCCCCCCGCGCCCCCCAACCCCGGAGCACGAACCGGGCTGCGGGGACACGCGACACGAACCGGGGACTGCGGGGACACGCGGAGCTCCGTGCGGGGAATTTCGGGGTCCCGACACTCCCGAGCCCCGGCCCTCCCCCGGCGCGGGGGGCGGAGGAACTTTCCGCGCTTTAATTAGAGCCGGGGGTTTTTTGGGTTCCTGTTCCGGCCCGAGGCCCTCGGCGCGCGGCTCGGGAGGAGTTTTCGGGGTGTTTTTACAACCCGCGGGGCCACCCCGCCCTAAAGGCGGCGGCGGGTGCCAAGGGGGGAACCCCCCGCCCCAAAAACCCGCAGAGGTTTGAGGGAGCTGAACCCCAAAACCGCGGAGTCACGGAGCTGCCGGGGATGAGCCCTCCCCTTTTCGGGGGGCAGTTCCCCCCCTTTTTGGGGACGGTCCCCCGCGATTTGGGAACAGCCCCCCGCTCTTTGGGGACAGCCCCCCTCCTGCCGCCCCGGCGGCGAACAAAGCCGGCGCCGAGGCAACAAAGACCCCGCTGGGCCGGGCCGGGAAACACGGGGGGACTCCCAGCGGTGCCTCTTCCCCCCCAAAAAATCCACCGGGGGACGCCCCCAGACGCCCTCGGCCCCCAAATTTCCCCCCTCGGAGGTTTGAAGCCCCCGGGTTGAGGGGCGGGTTGAGGGGCGCAGTTGGGGAGGGGAGATCGGGACAGTGAGACCCCCCCTGTGCTGTTTTGGGGGGCTCCGGGGGGGCCGCTGCTGCCGGGACCCCCCAAAGGCAGGGGGGATCCCCCGGGGGGTCCCCACATGTCCCCCCCCCGTGGCGGGGGTCCCTTTGGGTGTCCCCTGGGAGCCGCCTCCTCTCTGAGAGGGGTGTCACCCCGACCCCCCGACCCCCCAGCCCGGCCTTGGGTGGGGCGAAAAGCTCTCAGGCGAAACTTTCTTTGAACAAAAATAAAATTTAAAAAAAAAACCCAACCAACCATTTCCCCCCCGGGCGGCGCGGGGACCAACAACCACTTCCCTCTTCCAGAGAACCGCCCTCGAGCGCCGCCAAAACCCCCCCGCGGCCCCCCCAAAACCGTCCCCTGAGCTCCCCGAACCCCTCTCCGGGCTGGGGGCGCCCCCGAACCCCCCGCTGCCCGCGGGGCTCAGACCCGACCCCCTCAGCGCACCCTGGGGCGGGGGGAGCGGCTCCCCAAAAATCTCAGTTTGGGGGTGATCTGAGGTTCCGGGGAGCAGAGGGCTGTCCCCCCGTCACCACGGCCCTGCGCAGCACACGGAGCCGCCCCCGGCCGCCGTTTCGCCACGCCGGCATTGCCACATGCTCGGGCCCCCCCGCAGCCCCCGGTCACGGGGGTCGGAGCCGCGGGCGCGCTCCCGCAGCGCCCCGTGCCTCAGTTTCCCCGTGCCCGAGCCCCCCGCCGGGCTGTGTCTGCACGGAATGGAATTGGGGTGCGGGGGGGGAAAGGGGGGACCCTAAAACTTCTCCCCCCGCCCGGCAGGAGGGGAAGGCGACTTCCTCATCCTCATCCTCGCGCCACCCAAAGCCTTGGCCCCGGCGGAAGAGAGGATGAGGAAGAGTCGGGGGCAGATTTGGGGCGGCGGGGAATTGGGGGGACGACACACGGGGGTCCCCGGAGCTGGGTGGGGGTCGCGGGGGGTGGTCCTTGTTCCGGCAGCATCCCCCGATCCGCAACGGGGAGCAGCTGGGGGGGTCTCGCCCCCTCCCCGCGCTCCTGCCCCTTCCATCGGGACCCCTCCCGCCCCCCAGCATCACCCCGTGCCCCCCAAAAACCCCCAAATCCCCGCCCGGGGCAGGGCAGAGCCCCCAGGCCGCGGTGAGGGAGGGGGGGACTCCTCCCGCCCCCCAAAAACAGCAGCAGGGAGGGAAGAATTCCCCCCGACCCCAAGAGGGGCTGGGAGAGGGGGGACCCCGCCCGGGGGGCTGCGCTGGCCGGGACCCACCTTGGCGCGATCGCTCCTGGCTCGCGACAGCGACTCGATACGGGACATAATCCAGGGAGCGCTCCCGGCTCCCTCCCGGTGCCCCCCGGCCCTTCCCGGTGCCTCCCCGGTGCCTCCCGGTGCCTCCCGGTGCCTCCCGGTGCCTCCCGGTGCCTCCCGGTGCCTCCCGGCTCTTTCTCGGCTCCTTCCCGGTCCCCTCCGGGGCTCCCGGTCCCTGCCCGGTCCCTCTCGGTCCCGCCCCCCGGGGGCGGGTCGCGCCGTCCCCCGGCCTCGTGCTGCCCGCGGGGCCTTTGTTCGTGCGGGGACCCCGGGATGCAGCCGGGAGCCCCGGGATCCAGCCGGGATCGGCCTCCCGGGGACCGACATCCCCCGGGATGGGCACCCGGAGTCACCCCGGGATCAGCATCCCCCGGGATCGGCACCGCGCCGTCCTCCGGGATCGGCTCCCAAGCATCCCCGGGAATCAGAGCCGGGACTCAGCCCAGCTCCGGCCGGCACCGCGGCATCCCGAGGGATCGTGTCCCAGCATCCCGAGGGATCGTGTCTCATCTCCCGAGGGATCGTGTCCCAGCATCCCGAGGGATCGTGTCTCATCTCCCGAGGGATCGTGTCCTAGCATCCCGAGGGATCCCTGTTCCAGCATCCCGAGGGATCCGTGTCCCAGCATCCCGAGGGATCCCTGTTCCAGCATCCCGAGGGATCCCTGTTCCAGCTCCCGAGGGATCCATGTCCCAGCATCCCGAGGGATCGTGTCCCAGCATCCCGAGGGCTCCATGTCCCAGCTCCCGAGGGATCCGTGTCCCAGCTCCCCAGGGATCCGTGTCCCAGCTCCCGGGGGATCGTGTCCCAGCTCCCGAGGGATCGTGTCCCAGCTCCCGAGGGATCCGTGTCCCAGCATCCCGAGGGATCGTGTCCCAGCTCCCGAGGGACCCGTGTCCCAGCTCCCGAGGGACCCGTGTCCCAGCACCCCCAGGGCTCCGTGTCCCAGCATCCCGAGGGATCGTGTCCCAGCATCCCGAGGGATCCCTGTTCCAGCTCCCGAGGGATCCATGTCCCAGCTCCCGAGGGACCCGTGTCCCAGCTCCCGAGGGACCCGTGTCCCAGCTCCCGAGGGATCGTGTCCCAGCATCATGAGGGATCCGTGTCCCAGCTCCCCAGGGATCCCTGCTCCAGCATCCCCAGGGATCGGCCCCTGCAGCCACCCCGGATCCCTCGGGATTTGTCCCCAGAGACATCCCGGGTCACCGCCCGCTGTCCCCCGGAGTCGGTCCCCGGAGGTGACGCCGAGCATCCCTCGGTGGCCCCTCGGAGCTCCCCCTGGCCCGGCCCCAGCAGCCCGGACGCGGCCCCGAGTCCAGCCCTTCCTCTCCGTGCCTCAGTTTCCCCCTCACCCGCTGCTGGAAACCCCCGAGCTCTGGGAAAGCGCCTCCCGGAGGGACAGCGGGACCGGAATCCCGAATGGGAGCAGCAGATCCCAGGGGATTCCACCGCTCCCAAAGGACACCCCAAAGCGCCCTTTTGGGGTGACACAAATCCCAGCCCCGCTCTCCTCCGTTTTGGGGACTTTCATCTCCCAGCTGCAGCAAATCCAGGCTGGGCCCTTCCAGAGGGAGCCCCTCCACGGCTTCCCAGGGCACGGAGAGTCGGGATAAAGGCGCTCTTTTGGGGAAATGTTGCTTTTCCCCTGTAGGGCAGAGGCTTGGGAGAGGCCCTGGCACCGGGAGCTGGGCTGGCGTCACCGGTTGAACATTAACTCCGCCAGGGATAAGCCGGGATTTATCAGATCAGTCCCGCTCCGCGATAACGCTCCCGGTCCCGTCTGCGGCTTTTTGGGGACCCCCAAAGTCCCCAAATGTCGCCTGGGGAGCTCCGGGACAAAGCCACCGCCTCAGTTCCGGGGTGCAAGCGGCTCCCCAGGAAATTAAATGTCCCTTTATCCCCAAACCCGGCGGCGCCAAGGGGAGAGCGACAGGAGCAGCGCCGGGATTAATGGATAACCAGGGCAAGGCAGCGGTGCCAGGGAGAGGTGTCACCATTCCCGCCTGCCCATGGAAAACAGGGAATTTTTCCCGATGGAAAACAGCGGCCGCGGCACAGGAACGGCGGGGCCACACCCGGGCCCACAAATCCCACGGGAGAGGGGTGGGATGGCCATTCCCGGGAAAACTGGGATCCAGGAGAACATCCAAAACCCAGCCCAGCCCGGGAGCAGATCCATGGAGTCGTCTGGGCCTCGTCCCTGATTCATTCCCGACTCATTCCCGACTCATTCCCGGGCTCCTTCCCGGGCTGCCAAGGCAGGATTTTAATTAAACTGCGGATTTTAATTAACTCCTGGTCACCAAAGCGGAATCAAACCCTCGGGGGGGCGGCCGGGAGCGGGGGGAGGCCGCGGTCAGTCTCCTCCTTTCACCCACATTCCCGATTCCTCATTTCCTCCCGGATACACCCGGGGCCGAGATCCGCTGCTTCTCCCCCCTCGGCGGCCCTTACCCCAAACCAGCCCCAAAACACCCCAAAAAATCCCCCGAGAGGCCCCCGATGCTCCGGGGGGGTTCGGGGGGCGCTTCCCACGTGGTCCTGGGCGGGACCCCCGGTCACCCCGGTCACCCCGGTCACCCCCGGTCACCCCCGGGCCGAGCCCCCCAAAGGATTATTATTTCTTCCCCAAATACCCTCTTGGGGACGAACAATTCCCTCCGTGTCCCGCTGTTCCAGCCGGGAGCGCCCCGGAGCCCGAGCCCCCCCAGCGCACCCCAAACTTCCCGCCGCCTTTTCCCGACACAAGCGCCAACAAACAGCGGGATAATCCCAATAAACATCCCAAAGGATCCGGGGCCGGCCCGTTCCGGCCCCGCTGCGATGCCGGGATGGGGCTGGGGCCCTCCCGCCGGGCGGTTCCGGATCCCAGGCGGGATTTGGGGAACAGCTGGCGGCGGGAAGAGCGGGAGGAGGAGGTCAGGGATTAACGCTCCGCACGGCGGCGAATCGGGGCCGCCCCGGGGGGGCCGAGCGGGCTTTGCCCCCCCAAAACCGGCCTGGGGGGGCAGCCGCGGGGACAAAGCCACCGCCGGCCGCCGGGGCCCCTCCTGCCTCAGTTTCTCCCCCTGAGCCCCCCGAAAAGGGGCTGTGGAGGGGGGACCCCCCCGCGCCCCCCGGGTCACAAAACCCCTCGGGAACAGGCGGGGGAGGGGAAACTGAGGCACGGGAGGGGAAGGAGCAGGAGGAAAACATTCCCGAGGGAGGGCTGGCCGCGGGAAAGGCCGGGAGGAGCGGGGGGGATCCGCTTGGGATCCTTTCCCTGAGCACATCCCGCCTTTTCCTTCTCTGTTACATCCCAAAGGCTGGGAAACAGCGAGGGACGGAGCCGGGAAACTGAGGCACGGCGGAGCATCCCCGAACCCATCCCGTTACCCCGTTATCACCCCGTTACCCCGTTATCATCCCGTTATCATCCCGTTATCATCCCGTTATCCCGTTATCCGTCATCCCGCCGCGCCGATCCCACGCCCCGCTCCCGGTTTTTTTTTCCCTACCTTTGTCTTCCCGGTCATCCTGCGGATGAAGCTGAGGGTCCTGTCCAGGGGGGTCCCTTCGCGGCCCGGGGGGCTCCCCGCCTCCCCCGCCAGCCGCTCGCGGCTCCCGGCGCTGCAGGAGGAGGATCCCGCCGGACAATCCCGCCGGACAATCCCGCTCTGTCCCCGCCGGGAACGGGGAGGAGCGTGCGTGTCCCCTCCCCGCTCCCAGCCGGGTCCCCCGTGTCCCCTCCCCGCTCCCCCCCGTGTCCCCCCCCCGTGTCCCCCCCGTGTCCCTCCCCCGTGTCTCCGAGCCCCATTTGGGGGCGGGGAGGGGGTCCCGGGTTTGGGGAGCAGCCCCGAGGTTGGGGGGTCCCCCCTGTCCTGGGGGGTGGCGGTTCCTTGGGGACATCCTCGGAGGGGCCAAATCACCCCGGGGGGAGGTGACAAAAGCCAGCCCCTGAAGGGAACAAATCCCCCTGGGAGAGGAGAAATTCCCCCTGAAGGGGACAATTCCCGTTGGAGGGGACAATCCCCGTTGGAGGGGACAAGCCACCCTTGGAGATCAATCACCCTCGAGGGGGGGACAAGATGCCCTCGGACGGGGACAAGTCACCTCCAGAGGGGGACGAGCCACCTTTGAAGGGGGAAAAGCCCCGTCCTTTTTGGGGTGGCGATTCAGGGCGGCGTGTCCCCGTCCCCATCCCTGTCCCATGTCCCCTGTCCCCATCCCTGTCCCCTGTCCCCATCCCTGTCCCCATCCCTGTCCCCTGTCCCCTGTCCCCTGTCCCCATCCCTGTCCCCTGTCCCCTGTCCCCTGTCCCCTGTCCCCATCCCTGTCCCTGTCCCCATCCCTGTCCCCTGTCCCCTGTCCCCATCCCTGTCCCTTGTCCCCATCCCTGTCCCCTGTCCCCATCCCTGTCCCTGTCCCCATCCCTGTCCCATGTCCCCTGTCCCCATCCCTGTCCCCATCCCTGTCCTATGTCCCCTGTCCCCTGTCCCCTGTCCCCATCCCTGTCCCCTGTCCCCATCCCTGTCCCCTGTCCCCATCCCTGCCCCTGTCCCCATCCCTGTCCCCATCCCTGTCCCATGTCCCCTGTCCCCATCCCTGTCCCCGCGGGGCTCCCGGCCAGCCCCCGGAACATTCCCTAATGAGGACGGGAATGGGCTGTGACAGGCGGGGAGGGGACAGGACACCGCGGGGCCACCAGGGGACAGCGAGGGGACAGCGAGGGGACTCACCCGCTGAGCAGGCTCTGCTGGGAGGCGAACGGGGGAATTTCGGCCGCTGGAAAAGGGAAAAGGAATTTCGAAAGGGCCGCGAGGAGGTGCCGGGGGCCGGAGCCGTAATTAACAGCGCCATCGATCTCGGGTCGTTACCGGGGAGGTCGGAGCAGGGACAGCGCCGGGGGGACACCGAGGGTCCCGGGGGGACACACACTCACCCTCCTCGCCGGGGACACTGGCGATGACACCGAGTGACGCGGATTTGGAGCGGGACCAGCCCCAGGAGCCGGCCCCGGCCCGGGGCGCCGGGAGCCTCCGCGCGTCCTCCTGCCGGCGGGGACAGCGACAGTGGCACCGCCACCCCCAGGGTCCATCCCCGACACTGATCCCCCAAAAGGGAGCCGCTCCCAGGGGACAGGGCCGCGAAGGAGCCCAAAGACACTCCGGACAGTGACAAAGCCACCCAGGGCGATGGCAAAGGCACAGTGACAAAGCCACCAGGACTGTGGCAAAGCCGCCCCAGATGATGACAAAGTCACTCGGGACAATGGCAAAGTCACTCTGGGCAATGGCAAACCACCAGGACAATGGCCAAGCCACCCAAAGTGACAACAGGGTCACCCAAAATGACGGCGAACCCACTCAGGACGGTGACAGAAGCGCTTGGGGTGGTGACAAAGCCACCAGGGCGATGACAAAGCCACCCAGGATGGACGGCAAAGCCACCAGGATGCCACTTTGTCACAGCGATCCACTCTCCGCGGTCCCCTGTCCCCCAGCTCGGGTGGGTGTGGGTGACCCCGGGGTGACAGGAGGGTCCTACCTGTGCCCTCCTCACGTCGGCCTCGTCCTCCTCGTCCTGGGACAGCAGCGAGTCCAGGTCGTCACTGCTGTGGACCAGGGGGACCCTCCGGGGGTCCCTGCGGGGCCGGCACAGCCCCCCCAGCTGCTCCACGCTGCCACTGCGGGGACACGGGGACCTTAATGTGGGGACAGCCCCAAAGCGCGGCTGGTCCCTGAGGGGTGAGCGAGCAGGGACCTTGGGGTGCCCCCGCCGAGACAGGGGCGCTCGGAGGGTCCCAGCGCCTGGCTTTGGGGCTCGGGGACACGGGGACACCCCTGAATTTGGGGCTCGGGGACATGGGGACACCCTTGAGCCCTGGGTTTGGGGCTTGGGGACATGGGGACACCCCTGAATTTGGGGCTCGGGGACACCCCTGAGCCCTGGGTTTGGGGCTTGGGAGGACCCCAGGGTTTGGGGCTCGGGGACACAAGGGGACCCCTGAGCCCTGGGTTTGGGGCTCGGGGACACGGGGACACCCCTGAGCCCTGGGTTTGGGGCTCGGGGACACGGGGACATCCCTGAATTTGGGGCTCGGGGACACCCCTGAGCCCTGGGTTTGGGGCTTGGGAGGACCCCAGGGTTTGGGGCTCGGGGACACAAGGGGACCCCTGAGCCCTGGATTTGGGGCTCGGGGACACAGGGACACCCCTGAGCCCTGGGTTTGGGGCTCGGGGACAAAAGGGGACAACCTTGAGCCCTGGATTTGGGGCTTGGGGGGACCCCTGGGTTTGGGGCTCGGGGACACAGGGAGACCCCTGGATTTGGGGCTCGGGGACATGGGGACACCCCTGAATTTGGGGCTCGGGGACATGGGGACACCCTTGAGCCCTGGGTTTGGGGCTTGGGGACATGGGGACACCCCTGAATTTGGGGCTCGGGGACACCCTTGAGCCCTGGGTTTGGGGCTCGGGGACACAAGGGGACCCCTGAACCCTGGATTTGGGGCTTGGGAGGAGCCCTGGGTTTGGGGCCCGGGGACACCCCTGAACCCTGGGTTTGGGGCCCGGGGACACCGAGGGACACCCGAGCCCTGGGTTTGGGGCTTGGGAGGACCCCTGGGTTTGGGGCCCGGGGACACCGAGGGACACACGAGCCCTGGGTTTGGGGCTTGGGAGGACCCCTGGATTTGGGGCCTGGGGACACCCCTGAACCCTGCGTTTGGGGCCCGGGGACACCGAGGGACACCCCTGAGCCCCGGGTTCGGGGAGCGGTGGCCCGGGGCTGTCCCCTACCTGAGCTGGCCGTAGCCCGGGATCCCCCGCTCCTTGCCCGGCTCCCAGCTGTGCCGGCGGAAAGGGTCCTGGCAGCTCCGCAGCGTCCCGCATCTCCGCAGGGACACGCCGGCCACGCGCTCCTCCTCCTCCTCCTCCTCCTCCTCCTCATCCCAGGCCGTGCCGGGCTCCAGGACAGACACGCAGCGGCGCCTCGGGGCCGGGACCCCCTCGGGGACCCCCCCGCAGGGCCCTGGGGACACGTTGGGGGGCTCCAGGGTTTGGGGGGGCTCCAGGGTTTGCGGGCGCTGCTCCGGGCCGGGCGCTGCGGGGAGGGGCGTGGGGGGGTCAGGGGGGGCCCGGATGATGAATTTGGGGGGTCTCAGCCCCCTCCCGGCCCTCCCGGAGCTGGGGGGACATTCCCGTTCCCCGCCGTGTCCCCGCGGTCCCCAAACCCCCCCCCGGGGACCGGGACTCTCAACCCCCCCCGGGAGGAGCTCTCCTGGTTACTGATTAAACCGGCAGGAATTCGGCCGGGATCAGGGCGGCTGGGAATGGGAATGTGGGAATGTGGGAATGTGGGAATGGGGAATGGGGAATGGGAATGGGGATGGGGAATGGGGAATGGGGAATGGGAATGGGGAATGGGGAATGGGGAATGGGGAATGGGAATGGGAATGGGGAATGGGGAATGGGAATGGGGATGGGGAATGGGGAATGGGGAATGGGGATGGGAATGGGAATGGGAATGGGAATGGGGAATGGGAATGGGAATGGGGATGGGAATGGGGAATGGGAATGGGGAATGGGAATGGGGAATGGGGAATGGGAATGTGGGAATGGGAATGGGAATGGGGAATGGGAATGGGGAATGGGAATGGGGAATGGGAATGGGGAATGGGGAATGGGAATGTGGGAATGGGAATGGGAATGGGGAATGGGAATGGGGAATGGGGATGGGGAATTGGGGAATGGGAATGGGGAATGGGAATTGGGAATGGGAATGGGGATGGGAATGGGAATGGGGATGGGGAATGGGAATGGGAATGGGAATGTGGGAATGGGAACAGGAATAGGAATCTCCACTCCAGAGAAACCCTGGATGCAGCTCATCCAGCCCCCAAATTCCCACCTCCTGAGGGGAGGGAACCCCCCGGAGCAGCTGGACCTCGGGAGAGGGGCTCAGGGGGCTTTAGATGGACCGGGGGGCACCTGGATCTGAGATGGGACCTTGGAAGGGACCTGGGGGGACCTGAGCGGGTTTGGGGGGGTCTGAGATGGGATCGGGGGGATTTCAGCCTGGCCCGAAAACAAACCCCCGGGAATCCCAGCACCCCTCCCCAAATCCCAACGCCCCCTGAGCATCCCGGCCCAGCTGCTCCTGCCGGGACCATTCCCTGCTCCTCGCCTCGATCCAGGTGATCCCGGGCTGCTCCCGGCGGATCCCCCGATCCCCGTGCCCATGGCTCCGGTGCCACAGTCCCCAAATCCCAACACCATTCCCAGGCTGGACCCAGCCCCGGCCACACTCACCCCGCTGGGGACAGGGAGGGGACTGGGATGTGCTGGGATGAGCTGGGATGAGCTCAGCCGTTTTCCTGTTTTTACATTCCCAGCCCGGTCAGCTGATTAAAAAAAAAAAAAAAAAAAAACAAACCCGCTTTCCTTTGTGGATCTGCCCTTGGATCTGCCACAAACGTGGAATAATAAATATGGAATAAAAAAACCCGAGGAGCGGAGCGTGGCCATGGGCCCGGGGCAGCTCCCAAGGGAAGGCCACAGCCACGGCTCTTCCCAGGAACCCGCCAAGTCCCCGCGGATTTTGGGGCTCCCGAGTTCATCCAGGTGCGGAGAAGCCACCGGGATGCGCGGGAGATCCCCTGAACCTGTCGGGAATCTCAGGATGCGAATCCAAGCTCCGGAGCCGGGAGTTGGCTGGGAAAGGGGCGGGATCCTGCAGCAGCTGCCCCCAAATCCGCATCCCGGGGGCAGCCCCCGAAATGTGGGTTTGGATCCCGCCTGGGACGCGGGAACAGCGGGATAACGGCGCAGGGCCGGGAATTTCGGGAGCTGCTCCGAGCGGCCAAACCGGGGGTGGGGACGGGGTGTCCCCAATCCCGGAGAGGGGACCGTGGGGACACATCCCGCCTTTCCTTGGGAGCCGCCCGGGATTCCCGCTTGGAGCCGGGGAAACCTGCCCCGGGGCTGGCCCAGGACGGACCGGATGGTCCGGTACCGGCAGGGAACGGATCCCGGGCGTCGGGAACGGGCCCGGAGCGACGAGGGAGCGGCTCCAGGGCCGGGACCGCGGGGGGACAGGAGCGCCCTCCCCGTGTCCCACCGGAGTGTCCGGGACACCGGGGCAGCGGCTGCGTGGTGGCCCCGGGGTGGTGACAGCGGGGCCGGGGTCCCTGGGGGGCTCAGGGGGGCTCAGGGGGGGTCGGGCCATGCCCAGGTGACCCCAGGTGACCCCAGGTGACCCCGGACCTACCTGCGGGGGATGGGGGCAGGGTGAGCTCCGCGCGACCCGGAAATCCCCAATTCCCGGCGATTCCCGGTTCCCGGCGATTCCCGGTTCCCGGAGATTCCCGGCTCCCGGGGTCCCGGCCCCGCGCCCCCTCCCCCTCCTCTCCCTCACTCCAAACAAACCAGGAACCACTCGGCGAACCAGATCCTTCTCCCTGTTAACCCTTTTCCCGCAGATCCGGGGGTGCCGCTCCCGTTCCCTCCATCCCCCCCCCCGCCCTCGGCACCCCCCATTCCCTTTTCCCGGCGGTTTTTAGGGATCAGGAGCAGCCCCCGAGTCCCCTCGGGGTCAAACTGCCCCTTCCCGGCTCCAGGAGAATCCTTCCCGTGGGATTTCGGGATAACTCAGGGGCGGGAGGAGCTGGGCACCCCCAAAGCGCCGCGGGGGGATTGACTCCGTGCCTCAGTTTCCCCGCCCCAAGGGCAAGATTTCCCCCCGGAGTATTCCCACTTTTCCAACATCCGCGGGGCCGAATCCCGAATCCCCGCATCCCCACCTTGTCCCGGCTCCAGAGCTTGGGTCACACACCTCGGACAATGCCAGCACGGCCGGATCCGGGCGGGAGCTCATTTCCTGGGAAAAGCCAGCGGGGAACGAGTCAATCCCGGCTGGATCGGCTCCATCCCGCTCCGGAGGCACCTGCGGGCGCTCGGCACCCCCGGGGGGAGACAATTCCCACCTACCAGGAATATCCGGGAGCATGGAAAAGCCTCGGCCGGGGTGTCCCGGAGCCGGCAGAAACCTCGGGAAAATCCCGAATTCCCCAGCTCGGAGCCTGGCTCCCTGGGCTCCGTCTCCCCGCTGGGTATTCCCGGGGGTTTGTCCCGCCGGGAAGGTGTTTGTTTAAACAAACGGGCGGAACAGGGACCTTTGTGCGGGGATCGGGAGGTGCCAGGAGGTGACACCTCCCGGGACGCGGCTCCGAGCCCTGCCCGCTCCGGCCGCGCTCCCAAACTTTTCCAGGGACTCCCTGTCCCGGCTCCAGGGCAGGGATCGAGCCTTTTCCAGGGTTTGGGGGTTAAATTTTGGCTCCGCGTTTCCTGGTTCTTGCGGGTCCGCCCCGGAGTCCTCCCCGCCGGGCTTGTGTGCATAAACCTTTGGAATTAGGGTGGAATTTGGGAGGTTGGGGCTTAAATTCCTGAAGGGAGGCTGGAGCGGGGTCTTTGGGTCCTTTCCAACCCAAGCCGAGATTCCACGGCAGGACAAAAACTCCTTCCCAGGAGCCGAGACCCCAAAATACCGGAAATTTTCCCGGTGGAGTCAGTGACCTGCGAGGTCTTTCCCACCCTGAATTATTCCATGGTTTCCAGGGGGATTCTGGAACTGGCCCTGTCCTCACCAGGGTCCCCTCGGGGGTCTCGATCCCACGGCTCCACCTCCCGAAATGCAGGACCCAACATTCCTGGTGCCAGGCTCAGGATTTGGGATCACAGGGACAACTCCTTTTCCCACCAAATCCTGCCCCAAACCCCAACCCCGGGAATGAGCCGCCCTCTTCCAGCTCTAAATCCCACGGGAGCGGCAGCAGGAGCAGGATCCCGCAGGGATCATCCTTACCCCTCATCCCGGGGAGGAGATTCCCGGTGCTCCAGTCCCATCCGTCCCCAGGAGGTCCCGGGATCCCACCGGCAACTGAGGGGTGGGATGAGGGGGTGAGGAATTCCAGCCTGGGGACATTGCTCAGGGACAAAGGGACACTGTTCCCCCAGGATCACCATCCACCAACACGGAATTCTTGGCTCTGGGGTGACCCGAGCCACCAAACATTGGATTTTTTGGGATTATCTCCAAAGATCTGCACCCAAATATCGGAATTTTTGAGGCAGCAAAATGCAGGTTTTTATTTTCCATGGAATATCTGCAATTCCAGCGGCGTGGCACTGGGAGAAACTGACGTCGGACACGGCAGCAGCTCCAGAGGGAGGAACCCACGATCCCTGAGATCCCAGAACCGGATCCCAATGATCCCTGCTGGCCGGAATCCAGGGGTCCCGGAGCCCTGGGATGGTGCTGGGGGCTCTGGCTAAATCAGGGGGTAGGAGGCGTAGCTGGCGATGCCGCAGAGGTTGGAGGCGTTCCGGGCCATCCGGATGTATCCCGCGTCCCCGAACCGCACGCCCCAGCTTTGGGAAGAGACACACGGAAAACTCAATCCTCCTCCTTTGACAAGGAGAAGGTGCCAGAGGCCTGGAATTCACTGAAGTGTTCGGGTGGGAAAAGCCCCTGGGAATCACAGAGTCCGACTTTGTCCCGAGGCCACCAGGGAACTGTGTCCCCAAGTGCCGCATCCACACGGATTTGGGCAGCTCCAGACACGGAATGATGGAATTATGTCACGGGTTGGGCTGGAATGGACCTTAGGGATCAACATTCCAACCCTTCCACGGGCCAAGGAGCCCCTGGACAAGGCCCTGAGGGACAAGGTGGGGTTTGGGGGTGTCCAGGGCTGGGGATTGGATCTGATCCTTGTGGCCTGGATCTGATCCTTCCAGCCTGGAATGCCCCAGGATTCCCTGTGGATGCCCGGGGTTTACCTGTTCTTCACCAGCCAGTATTCCTTGTTTTCCAGGGAGCCGTATCCCACCACCAGCACCCCGTGGTTCACCTCCTGCGAGCACTGGGGGTCATCAAACACCCCTGGGGAGGGAGAAAAAACCAGGAATTCCAACCCATCCCAGCCTCCCTCCGGGAATTCACCCCCAGCCTCCCAAACCCCACCCGGATTCTGAACGTTCCCTCCAAGGAGGAGAGGATTTCGGATGGAAGGAGGTGGCTCTGGAAGAGCCCCAGGAGTTGACTCCCTGCAGGAATTCACCCCCAAATTCCCCAATCCCAGCCGATCCCCGGCGCCCTCACCGGAGCGGTACAGGAAGAAGCTGGGCCGCGTGGCGTCGATGGCCACGGCCACGGGGCCCACGGTGGCCACGGCGTCCCTGAGCGCGGCCTCGTCCCCCGGGGGCAGCTCCAGGAACCGGGAGCAGGAGGCGGCGCGGGCCGAGGCGTTGTAGTGGCACGTCCCGTTCTGCCGGGAACCGGGAATGAGCCGGGGGATCCGGGAGCGTTCCCGGAGCCTCGGAGCCCCCCACTTCCCTGTCCTTGGGTTGGTTTGTTCCCCAAAGGATTCTCCGCCCTTTTTCCTCAAAAATATCCCTCCAACCTCATCCTGGGGTGGTTCCCCTTCGCAATCCAGCACAAGCCTCCGTCCTCAGCCTCCCCCTTCCCTGGAGTCCCCTTCCTCATCCTCCCCCTTCCCTGGAGTCTCCTTCCTCATCCTCTCCCTTCCCTGGAGTCTCCATCCTCATCCTCCCCCTTCCCTGGAGTCCCCATCCTCATCCTCCCCCTTCCCTGGAGTCTCCTTCCTCATCCTCCCCCTTCCCTGGAGTCTCCATCCTCATCCTCCCCATCCACAGATGCTCCTCATTCCCTCTGCACCTCAGGAGCAGCAGCTTTTCCCTCTGCAGCCCCACATTTGGGGAGTTGAATCCCACTTTTCCTTGGATTGAGCTCTTGTTGCTCTGACCCATTTCCTGGGATGGTGTTTTTTTTTCCAAGAGGCTCCTGACCCATTTTTCCCTCCCCTCCAGCTCGTTGCCTAAGAAATGGTGAAATAACCAGGTAGGAATTCTGGCTCTTGCTCCAGTCACTCCCCTCAAAACAACCCCAAGGTCCCTGGGATGGGTTTGGAGCAAAGGTGCCACCAGGACACAGGGGCGGGGGGAATTGGATGGGAGAGGAGGAAGGAAAACGGGAACGGAGCGAGCTGCCGTGGGCATCCCGTGGGTTTTCCAGGGAAGCAGCTTTTCCCAGGCCCACCTGAGCCGTGTAGGGGTAGGACTCCTCGGACTCGATGCCGCCGTTGTCGATGATGTACTGGAAGGCCTCCGTCATGAACCCCCCACCGCAGCCCTTGTTCCCGTACATCCCGGAGCAATCCACCAGGTTCTGGGCGCTCAGGGACACCAGATTCCCGGTTTTCAGCTTCACCTGCCCCTCCAGGGCTCCCACGGCGCTGAAGGCCCAGCAGGCTCCGCAGGCGCCCTGGGAAAGACCCGGGAGAAAGTCAGGAGCTGCCCCAGGAAGCTGCGGGAGGCTCCCGGGCTGAGGCTCACCTGGTTCTTCACCTCGGTCACACAGCCCTTGTCCCGCCAGTCCAGCGCCTCGGGGATGTCACCCACCGCCCGGAATTTGGGCCGGGATGCGGGATTCCCACGGGGACCAGGACGGACCTGGAGCCTGGTCAGGGAAGCCGCCACCTCCTCGCTGGTCTGGTGGGGAAGAAAATCCCAGAGGGTGATTCCTGCTCTCTGTGAAGCCCACCGCAGGGGCAGAGCGGGAATGCTGAGGTGGAAGCCTTGGGTTTGGGGATCCTCAATTCCTTCTTTGTCCCTTTAATTTCCAGATTTTCCTCAGAGAGGGAAAAGCTCAGCTCCAGCTCCCCGAATCCCTGGAAGCTGGGCCACCAAACCCTCCCCTGAACTTTGGGATATAGGAGAGGGATGATCCATAAATATCCCAGATGACTGGGACAGCTCCGTGTGCCCCAAATCCCTCCCCGAGGAGCTCTTTCCTGACAGAATTCCGGAGCAGCCTGTCCCTGGCTGCTGGATCCCACCAGGATGGGCTGAGGGGGACTTTTCCCACCCCAGACCCACTGACATCCCGGCTCACTCCGGGGGAATTCCAGAGGGCTGGAATCCCCACATTCACCATGTCTCCCAGGTGGTTCATTCCCAGTGTGTAGGAGTGGAGCCCCAGGGAGTGCTCCAGGTTGTGCAGTGTCACCAGCCACAGGTTCTTCTCCCACGTCAGGCGCCGGAGAGAATCCTCCTGGAATTCCAGCGGGGCTCTGTGAGAGCCTGGACACCCCCTCCGGAGCCATCCCACCCCAGTTCATCCCAGTAAAGGCCACTGGGAGCCCCGGGTGGATCATCCCCGGGGACCTGCTGTGCCTGGAAGCACCATCAGATCCTCTCCGACTGGTGATCACCGCCCAGGAGAGCCCCAGAAAATCCCGGGATATTCCCAAGACCCACCAGGATTCCTTGGACACCCCGGGCTCCCCCCCAGTGACATTCCCAGTGACGTTCCCACCTGGGGGTGATATTCCTTCCCGTAGGTCTGTTTCCAGAGCTCCCAGTGCCGGTCCAGCGCGGGGTCGGGGTGTCCCAGGGCCAGCACCAGCAGCGCCAGGAGAGCAGCAGGAGCCAGCGGCTCCATCCCGGGATTCGGAGCGGGATTGACCCCTCGGTGACAAATCCGGTCTGGGCAGGGAGGTGACGACACCCCGGTGACCTGGTGGTGCCACCGGCCCGCCCGGACACGCATCCCAAAATTCCCTGGAGGGCGGAATCCGGGAGCCAGCCCCGTGTCCGTGCGGACAGGCCGGGACACATCGGAGCTGCCCCGGCCTGGGGAACGCTCCCGGCTCCTGCTGGGACAAACCCAAGCCCCAAAATCCCCAAATTCCCTGGGTTTATCCAACCGGTGCCCTCCAGGACGGGATACACCCGCAATCCCACAATCCGAGCTGGGCTCTGGGAGAAGACAGACCCCAAATCCCCATAAATCCCCTTGTCTTAGGGTTTTACTTCCTCAAAGTGCTCCCGGGGAGGATTATTATTGTTATGAAAGCACCAAACCCGCCCAAATTACCTCCAGGAGCTGCTCCGGGGGGACTCCGGCCTCCAGCTCGGGGTGGGGCTGGGAATGATCCGGGGATGGATTTGGGGATGGATCCGGAGCGTTCCCAGCGCCGGCACTCCGGGATTTGGGGCGCTGGCAGCACGGGGAGAAATCACGAGCCAGGAAATGAGGGAAGGAGGAACCGAAACCCCAATTTCGATTTCGCTTCGGATCCGGGGGGCGGCAGGGCCAGAGCTCCCAGAAAACACCTGGGGAGGGAGGGGCACGTCCTTCCAGCACCCCAAAAACCCGGGAGCAGGCTCCCACGGAGAGGGGTCACCCCTCAGGATGGATTTTGGGAGAACCAGGTGGGAATGGGAGAGCTGAGCCCTGACCCCAGCAGAGCCAGATGCTGGGAAAACATCCCAGTTATTCCCTTTCAGATGGGAAAACAGGGATGGGAACAGGACCCACGATAGGATCAGAGCAGCGTGGGAAGCAGGAGGCATGGATTTTCCCAGTTAATCCCAGTTAAACCACAGACAGAAAAGGTTTATCCACATGGAATTCCCAATGGAGCCCAGCTGGAGCATCCCAAGGCTCCCCACAAGGGACAGGAAGGAGATTTGTCCCAGCCCAGGGTGGCAGTGGCACCACCTGCACCCGGATTCCCCAGGAATCAGGGAATGGTTTGGGAAGGGATGCTCTGAGGGATCATCTCCTCACTAATGAGCTCCCTGGATAACCCATCCCAGCCCCTCGCAGGGAAGGAATTCCCTCCCCACATCCCCAAATCCCTGCAGCCAAGAACCAGAAGCGGCCCATTTTGGGTCTTTTATCCAAAATTTATTGGTGGGAAGCGGAGGGGGCTACAGGGACTGGGCGGAATTCCCGTCTCCGTCGCATCCCGGCTGGCTCAGTGCTGCTTCCGCCGGAACGAGCAGCCTGGGGGGAGCAAAACAAATCCTGGGAATGCTGCAAGGTCTCTCCACCCACCCTGGAATGGGAATCCCACGTCTCCCAACCCAAAGTTTGGGGGAATTTTGCTGCTGAAGGCTCCCAAGACAGACACCATTCCAAACCTCTCCTTGGGATTCCACCCCCTCGAGAGAATTCCAGGACTCTCCTGAGGGTGAATCCAGCCCCCTGAGGACCCCAAAACCCCCCTGGCACCCCACAAAGCCCCAATTCCAAGGAAGAACCAGCCCCTCCCAGGCTTCCACCTCCCTCCAGTGGGACCCACAACCTCCCCATGCCCTGTCCCCGGGGTCCCAGAATTCCCCCCAGGAATCCCAGATGTCCCAAAGCCCCACTTTGGACGGGGCACCCACCCTCGGTGAGCCGGGCCTTGCCCCCCGTGGGCTGGCACAGCACGGTGGAGCAGCCCACGCAGAGTACCACGGTCTGGGCATGGCTGAACACCGTCGTGATCTTGTAACAGCCTGCGGGGACAGCGGGGTCACGGCGGGGACACGCAGGGACCCCGCCGCACCGGGAGGAGACACGTGAAGGGACGCGAAAAGGGACCCCGAGACACCGGAGGGGACGCGGAGAGAAAACCCGGAGGGACACGAAGAGATTTCGGGACATGGGGAAACACGTGGAGGGACGCCGGGACACAGGGAAGGGCACGGGAGAGCGCGGACAACACCGGGACACACGGAGGGACACGGGGAAGGACCCTGGAAGGCCCTCGGCGCCCACCGGGGCACTTGACGTCCATGAAGTAGGAGTTGGGGCTCTGCACCAGCCGCTTCTTCTTGTGCTTGCGCTTCTCCTCCTCGGGAGAGGGGTGCAACAGGTCCTTGGCGAGCTGCGGGGACACGGCGGGGACACGGCGATGGGTCAGCGCCGGAGACACCGCGATCGCTCCCGTTCCCCCCCCAGCCCGTCCCCTCACGCCGCTGCCGCCATCTGGGGCACCCCCGTTCGCGCTCCTCGCCCGCAGCGCCCCGCGCCGCCCCGGCCCCGCCGCCCTCCCTGCGCCTTCCCCGCGCCCTCCCGCCCCTCGCCGGCCCCGCCGGCCGCGGTCCCCGCGGTGCCCGGGGGAGCGGCGGCGCCCGGGCAGGCTCGGGCCGCACTCACAGGCATGGCGGCGGCGGCGTGAGGGCCGGAAAGGGACGGGCCGAGCCCCGCAGCGCCATTTCCGGTGTGAGGCGGCCCCGGGGGCGGAAGTGGGCGGCGCCATCTTTGGACTGCGGGAAAGCCGCCGCCATTTTGGGAAGGTCGCTCACTTAACCGTCTTTTGGGACGGTCGTTGAAGTTTCCGTCACCTCGGGGAAGACCCCTCTTACTGCCGCCATTTGAGGCGGTGGTTTCAGTCGTCGGAATTTGGGAAGGGGCCTCATTCTCAGTCTTTTGTGTTTCCGCCATTTTGATAAGGTCCCCAAGTTGCCACCATTTTGGAGCCGTTGCGCTTCCGCCATTTGGGGAGGGTCATTTGAGCTGCTGCTGTCTCGGGACGGTCGCGCCATTTTGGGAGTGTCACATCGGACCCGTGACGTCAGACTATCATGGTGGTGACGTCATTGGGGCGTGTCGTCACGGCGGGGGGCGGGGCCACAGCCAGGCCCCGCCCGGGAGGGGCCGGGCCGGTCCCGGTGGCGGCGGGCGGTGGCGGGGGCCATGGCCAAGGCCTACGACCACCTCTTCAAGCTGCTGCTGATCGGGGATAGCGGCGTGGGAAAGACCTGCCTCGTCATCCGCTTCGCCGAGGACAACTTCAGCAGCACCTACATCTCCACCATCGGTGAGTGGGACCGCGGGATCCCCCCCGGGACTCTCCCCCGGGACTCTCCCCCGGGACCCCCCCAACTGGGACCCGCCGGGATTCACCGGGATCCCCCAACCCGGGACCCGCCGGGATCCCCCAATGGGACCCCCTCAGCCTCGGATCCCCCGAGACCCCCGGGACACCCCCTGGGACCCTCCCCAACTGAGAACCTCCGGAATTCATCGGGACCTCCCACCGGGATTGTCCGGGATCCCCCCGCTGGGATCCCCTCCGGGATCCCCCAGCCGGGATTCACCGGGATTCCTCCTCTCTGAAATCTCCCGGGACCCTCCCGGGACCCCCGCTCTGGGACCCCCATCCCGGGATTCACCGGGATTCCCTTCCTGGAACTCGGCAGGACCCCCCATCCCCAAATCCCCCGGGACCCCTCACCCTGGAGCCCCCACTTTGGGACTCACCAGACCCCCCCAGCGGGACCCCGGTTCTTCCCGGGAACCTCCAGCCGGGAACGCTCCGGGATTCCCCTCCCAGAACCCCCGTCCCGGATTTTGGCCCCCCCTTTCCCGGGAGCCAGATGGTTACTGGGCGCCGGGCCGTCGGCACTGGGAGCACTGGGAGGGGACTGCTCCTGCTCCCAGCGCCCCGCTCCCTTTTCCCCAGGGATCGACTTCAAGATCCGCACTGTGGACATCGATGGGAAGAAGATCAAGCTGCAGGTCTGGTGAGTTGCTGGGGGGTAGGTCAGGGGGAGGGTGGGACGCCCCCAAATTTCCCCCAAAATCCCCAAAACCGCCCCGTTTCTGCAGGGACACGGCGGGACAGGAGCGCTTCAAAACCATCACCACGGCCTATTACCGCGGAGCCGTGGTACGGGGAGGGGTCTGCAGCCCGGGGGGGCGCTGGGGGCGAGGACCCCACCCCAAAACCGCGGACAGGGGGGTCCCGGGCCCCCCTGACCCCTGATCCCCCCAGGGCATCGTCCTGGTGTACGACATCACGGACGAGAAATCCTTCGAGAACATCCAGAACTGGATGAAAAGCATCAAGGAGGTGGGTGGCGAGGTCTCGGGGGGCGCGGCGGGGTCGGGCTCGGTCGCCAGGGTCCTGCCCGTGTTTCTCCCCCTCCCCAGAACGCCTCGGCCGGGGTCGAGCGGCTCCTCCTGGGCAACAAGTGCGACATGGAGGGGAGGCGGAAAGTGCAGCGGGACGCGGCCGAGAAGGTGCGCGGGGGCTCGGGGGGATTCCGGGGGGCTCCGTGGGGCCGGGAGGGTCTGGAGGAGTCCGGGGGTGGCTCTGGGCTTGGGGGCTCTGGGGGGCTCTGGGGGTACTCTGGAGGAGCCCATGGGTCCGGGGCTGCCCGTGGGCCTGGGGGGGTCCCGGGAGGGTTGAGGAGGGGTCTCAGGGGGCTGGAGGGGCTCCGTGGGGATCACGGGGGTCGCGGTCCTTCAGCTGGCGAAGGAACACGGGATTCGCTTCTTCGAGACCAGCGCCAAGTCCAGCGAGAACGTGGAGGAGGTGAGGGGGGTCCCGGGGCGGGGGGCTGCACCCCAAAGTCCCTCCGTCCTCTGGGGGGGTCCCCAGGCGCTGCCCCCCCTGAGCAGCCCCTGTCGCCCCCAGGCTTTCCGCACGCTGGCGCGGGACATCCTGCACAAATCCTTCCGGAAAGCCGTGAGTGGGGCCGGGATTTGGGGCGGGGGGGGACAGGCGAGGGACCCTCTGCGCCCCCCTGACCCCCCGTCTCTTCGCAGCCCCCCGGCAGCAGCAGCAGGGCCCTGCTGGAGCCCGGGCCCCCCCGAAAGGCCGGCGGGAGATGCTCGCTGGGATAGGGGCGCGGGAGCTCCCCGAGACCCCCGGGGCAGCGCAGGCGCCTCTCCGGAGGGATCTGGGCTGGAATCTGGGGGGGATTTGGGGCTGCCCCCCCGCTCTTCTTGTGCCATAAAGCCCCGCTGTGCCTTGTCCCGGCTCCGGAGTCTCTTTGAGGGGGTTTGGTGGGGACGGGACGGGATCGGGATCGCGATTGGGACCGGAATCGGGACCGGGACCGGGACCGGGACCGGGACCGGGACCGGGATCGGGATCGGGATCGGGATCGGGATCGGGACCGGGATCGGGAGCGGGAGCGGGACCGGGACCGGGACCGGGACCGGGATCGGGATCGGGATCGGGATCGCGATTGGGATCGCGATTGGGACCGGGATCGGGACGAGGCCGCGCCCAAGCCACGCCTACAACGCCAAATAGGGGCCGATACTACGCTCATTTTCATGACCACGCCCTCACTCTGCCGCATGCACACGCCCCTAATTAAGCATAAAGCAACGCCCCTAATTAAACACGAAGCCACGCCCTCATTTTAAATGAAGTCACGCCCATCACGTCTCAAACCACGCCCCCTGGCTCCCTGCAAGCCACGCCCCTCTCTCCCATTGGCTGCCCCGCCAGGCCCCGCCCCTTCCTCCCGGCGCCCCCGGCACTTCCAAGGTGGCGGCGCCGCCGTCGCAGCGGGGCCGGGCCCGGTAGTTCCCGGGGGACCGCGGCGGTGCCGGAGGGGTTCCGGCGGATCCCGGCGCCCCGATGGGGCCCGGCGGCCTCGCGGTGCTGCTGGCGGTGCTGAGCGCGGTGCCCGGCGGGCTGCGGTGAGCGGGGACCGGGGGAGACCGGGGGATGGGAGGAGCGGGCCCGGTGCGGGGCCCTCACGGCAGCTCCTCTGTGCCCACAGCCCGGCGGCGGCGGCGGCGGCGGCGAACGAGGAGCGGCCCGGTGAGCAGGGACCGTCCCGAGGGGCTCGGTCTGGTGCCGGGGGGCTGGAACCGGGATCGATCCCAGGCCGGGAGGGGCCTGTCCGGTGGCGGGGATCTCGGTCCGGGTCTGGGGCTCAGTCCGGACCCCATCTCCCCGCAGCGAGCCCCGCGGTGGCCACGCCGTGCTGGCGAGTGGAGCAGTTCGTGGTGGCCCAGGAGTGCACGAGGTGCTCCGGTTTCGAGATGGTGAGTGCGGGGCCCGGGGCGGCGGCGGACCGGGATTCGGGGTTTTCGGGGTTTTCGGGGTCCCCCTTACCCCGGGGGATCCCGCCCTGACCGAGCGCTCCGGCCCCTCACTGGCAGAAGACGATCCCAGCCTGCGGCCCCACCGGCTTCATCGAGAAGATCAACTGCGCCTCGTCCCACCGGGATGAGTACAAGAGGTGGGAATTCCCTGGGATCGGAGCTGGGAATTCCTTGGGATCGGGGCTGGGAATTCCCAGGGGATCGGGGCTGGGAATTCCCTGGGATCGGGGCTGGGAATTCCCTGGGATCGGGGCTGGGAATTCCCAGGGGCTCGGGGCTGGGAATTCCCTGGGATCGGGGCTGGGAATTCCTGTGGGATCGGGGCTGGGAATTCCCAGGGGCTCGGGGCAGGGAATTCCCTGGGATCAATGCTGGGAATTCCCTGGGATCAATGCTGGGAATTCCCTGGGATCGGGGCTGGGAATTCCCTGGGATCGGGGCTGGGAATTCCTGTGGGATCGGGGCTGGGAATTCCTGTGGGATCAGGGCTGGGAATTCCTGTGGGATCGGGGCTAGTCATTCCCTGGGATCAGTACTGGGAATTCCCAGGGGTTTGGGGCCAGGAATTCCCTGGGATCGGGGCTGGGAATTCCTGTGGGATCGGGGCTAGTCATTCCCTGGGATCAGTACTGGGAATTCCCAGGGGTTTGGGGCCAGGAATTCCCTGGGATCGGGGCTGGGAATTCCTGTGGGATCGGGGCTGGGAATTCCCAGGGGTTTGGGGCCAGGAATTTCCAGGAGATCGGACCTGGTCATTCCTGTGGGATCGGGGCTGGTCATTTCTGGAGGATCGGGACTGGTGACTCCCTGGGATCAGTGCTGGGAATTCCCTGGGCTCGGAGCTGGCAATTCCCTGGGATCGGAGCTGGCAATTCCCTGGGATCGGAGCTGGCAATTCCCTGGGATCGGAGCTGGGAATTCCCTGGGAACCAGCGCTGCGAATTCCCGGGGGATGGGGCCGGGGCTGAGGAATTCCGCGGGGCATTGCCGGGGCTGTGCTCCGCAGCTGCCGCTCGGCCGCGCTGGAGGCGCAGCGCTTCTGGCGCTTCGTGGGCTCGGCTCTGGGCGTGGCGGCGGCGGCGGCGGCGCTGGTGGTGCTGCGGCAGCGAGTGCTGGACCGGCGGGCGCTGGAGAAGGTCCGCAAACAGATCGAGTCCATTTAGCCAGAGGCTCCCCAGGGCTCGGAGCCGGGAATTCCGCTGGCCCGGAGCGCCGGGAGGAGAAGCAGCCTCTGCCTTGCTGCCCGGATGTGGAATCCTGCTGGGATCTGCCTCGGGAGAGCATCCAGGGATCCCCCAGAGCGGGATGGGGGATAAATCCTGGTCACTGCTCCTGGAGTGACACTGTGTGCGTCCCTTGGGGGAATCCCCGTCCCTCCCGGCACCAGGATCTGCTCTGGGATCATCCTGGGCATCCCCAGGATCCCACTCCAGGAGAAGGATGTGGAATTAATCCTGCTCATCGTTCCTGGAGTGACGCTGTGTTTGTTTCCTGAGGGATCCCTGTTTCCTCCAGTGCTGGGATCTACCCAGGGAGCACGCTGAGGGTCCCCAGGAACCCAGCCCAGGAGCAGAATGTGGAATAAATCCTGATTCATGTCGCTGGAGCAGCCCTGGAATGTTTGTCCTTTGGGGGAGTCCCCCCGTTCTCAACCCCCTGACATTCCATGGGGTGCAAACAGAGTGCAGGTTTATTCTGGATTGTTCCCCCATGCTGGGGTCTCCCAGTCACATCTCATCCCCGTGTCCCCGTGTCCCTGTGCCCACGTCGTCCCGCCTGGAGGAATTGCTCCGTGGATCCCTGTGCGGGGCGGGAATGCCGTCCTCCAGCCCGGGCCGCGGCTCTGCCCCCGGGATCCACCCCGGTTGTGGGGATTCTCCAGCCATCAGGATGTTCCTGGAGATCACTGCGGGAGCAGGAACGGGATGGGCAGCGCCGGGGCCGGGGGGCTGTGCCCACCCCCGTCCCGGTGCTCCCGGTACCTCCGGTGGGTCCGAGGCCGTCCCGGCTGCCGCCCCGGCGGAGCGGGCTGGAGCTGGGCAGCAGGATCAGCCCCAGCGACAGGAACAGGATCTGCGGGAGGGATGGGAGCCGTGAGCCCCGGGCTGGGGCCGGGAGGGCCCGGGAGGGTCCCGAGGGGCCGTACCAGGACACAGGTGCCGGTCTGGGCGGGTTTGGTGGATGTCTCTTTGATGAGCGCCTGGAGCTGCCGCAGGAGGGACCTGCGGGAACGGGGGTCAGCTCCGTGTCCCTCGCGGTGTCCCATCCCAGAGCCCCCCGCTGCTCTCCTGTGCTCACCCGTTGCTCTTCTCCAGCTCCTGGACCTTTTTCCGCAGCTCCTGGTTCAGTGCCGAGCACGCGGCCGCCCTGCCCGGACAGGGACAGGGACAGTGACAGTGGCGGGGTGGGGGACACACCTGGGCACGTCAGGACCCCGGCCCCACCTGCTCTCCAGCCCGTCCAGGTATTCCTTCTTCCTCCGCCGGCTGTCCTGCGCCGACTGCTTGTTCCGGATCTTTCTCCGCACCTTCTTCAGGAGCCGCTCCTGGGCCTGGGGCGTGGAGGGGTCACTCCTGTCCCCTCCCCGGGCCCCCCGCCCCCCGTGTCCCCGCACACACCTGGGTGAGGGGCAGGGCCCCGGGCAGGGTCACCCCCTCCTGCACCAGCAGCCGCTTCTCCTCCTCCGTGAGCTGGAGCTGCGGGACAGGGATGGACTGGAGGGTCTGGGGGTGAACTGGGGGGTCTGGGGGTGAATTGGCGGTGAACTGGGGGTGAACTGGGGGGGTCCGGGGATGAACTGGAGGGTCCGGGGATGAACTGGGGGTGAATTTGGGGGTCCGGGGATGAACTGGAGGGTCCGGGGATGAACTGGGGGTGAATTTGGGGGTCTGGGGATGAACTGGGGGGTCTGGGGGTGAACTGGGGGTGAACTGGGGGGTCTGGGGGTGAACTGGAGGGTCCGGGGATGAACTGGGGGGTCCGGGGATGAACTGGGGGTGAATTGGGGGTGAATTTGAGGGTCCGGGGATGAACTGGAGGGTCCGGGGATGAAACTGGGGGGTCCGGGGATGAACTGGGGATGAACTGGGGGGTCTGAGGGTGAACTGGGGGTGAACTGGGATGAACTGGGGGTGAATTTGGGGGTCCGGGGATGAACTGGGGGTGAATTGGGGGTGAATTTGAGGGTCCGGGGATGAACTGGGGGTGAATTTGGGGGTCTGGGGGTGAACTGGGGGGTGCGGGGACTCACCGTGGGCGGGGGCTCGGGGCTCGGGGAGAGCTCGATGCCGGGGAGCAGCGAGGGGTACAGGGGAGTGCTGAGGTCACAGACCACCTCCAGCAGCAGCGGCGGGGGCCCGTCGGGCCGGGGGGGCTCCGGGCTGCTGCCGAGGCCGCAGGCGATGTCGGGGTTCACCGTCAGCGCCAGCAGCTCCTCGGCTCCGCTGCCCTGAGGGACACCGGGGCGGGGGACACGTCAGGGAGACCCCCGGGACATCCCGGTGTCCCCGTGCGGGTCCCGCCCAGCCGCGCCCCTCCCGCCCCACTCACATCATCCTCCGGGAGCGTCAGGGTCTGGAAGCCCAGCACCGGCAGCGGCAGCGAGGCGGGATCCGGGAAGAGCGCTCCGGGCTCCGGGAGCTCCGGTGTCTCCATAGGGGCTCCCTGGGGATCCCCCCGCGGGATCTCCCGTGTCCCGGCGCCGGGGGATGAACCCCCCGCGCCCCCTCCTCGGGGTCCCCCGGTCTCCACTGCTGTCCCCGGTGGTGCCGCCGCCTCCGCCCGGTTCCGGCGCTGGGCACCAGGATCTCCGGGATCCCGGGGAATCCGGCCAAGTCCCGCCCCGTGCCGGGAAGGGCCGGGATCATCCCTCCCCCAGCGGGGCTCGGGGCTCCCGCCGCCCTACCGGGGCACCAGGGGCAGCGGGGGGGTGCGGCGGCCCCGGTACCGCGTCCCGGAGGGTCTCACGGGGGTCCGGGGCAGCTCGGCGGCGGCCGCCGGTGGCTCCGGGCCGGAGCCGGTGACCCCCGCACGCCCCGGTCACGGAGTTTGGGAGCGGAGGACCGGGGGGATGCCCCCGGTAACGGGGTCCGGGAGTGCCGGAACGGGGGGACCCTCCCGGTAACGGGGTCCAAGGAGTGACGGCGGGGACACGGCGGGTCCCCGCGCCCCGCCCGGCCGAGCGGACACGTGCGCGCTCCCGGGGCCGCGGGGCCGCGCGGCCGCCACTCGCTCTCCATTGGCTGCGGCGCACGTCAATCAGCGGCGTCATAGGGGATTCCACGTCGCTATTGGCTGCGCTGGCGGCGCCGGCCCCGCCCCCCGGAGTTCCCGGGACGCGGTTGGGATGCGGCGAGCGGTGAGTTACGGGGCCGGGGGAGAACCGGGGGCACCGGGGGTCTCTGGCCTCGGGCCCGGGCCTCCCACCCTGCCCTCGGTCCCGGTTCCATCCTAGGCCCGGAAGAGCCGAGCCCTGACTCCCCATCGCGGTCCCGATTTCCCGATTCCCGGCTCTCGATCCCGCTCCCGTTCCTTGGTCCCGGTTCGCAATCGTGGTCCCACACCCGGTCCTTGATCCCGACTGCGGTCGTGGTCCCCGGTGGCGGTCCTTGGTCCGTGGTGCCCAGATCCCCATCCCGGTCCCGGAAAAAACAGTTCCCGCTCCTTGATTCCGGTCCCGGTGCAGGAAACCCGGGTCCTGATCCCGGTCCCGGTCGTTGTTCCCACCCCCGGTCCCTCCCCGCCGCGCTGTCCTTGTCCCGGGGGCCCGGGCGGGGGGGGTCGGCGCCGGGTGAGTCACCGGGGCCGGGGGGCGGCTCTGAGCGGCCCGTCCCGTTCCAGCGCCGCTTCCCGGGGATGCGCAGCACGGCTCGGAGCTTCCCCGGCGGCGGGCGCTGAGCTCCGGGAGCAGGATGGACACCGGCGTCGGGGCCGCGCTGGCCTGGAGCCCCGGGGCCGCCTCGCAGCCCCCGCCCGGCCTCGGGGTGAAACTGGGATCGCTGGTGCTGCTGCTGCTGCTGCCCCTCGCCTGTGGCCTGGCGCCCCTCTGGTGCTTCCGACAGACCCCCGGTACCGGGGCCGGGGGGTCCCGGGGGGTCCCGGGAGGTCCCGGGGAGTGGGGGACTCAGGGCTCCAGAGGGTCCTGGGGAGGCTGGGAGCAGGTATCAGGGGTTTGGGAGGTCTGAGGGATCCCAAGGGGATCGTGAAGTTGGGGGAATCTGGGGAGTCTGAGATCGTGAGTATCTGGGGGATTCCGGGGGATTCTGGAGTTTGGGGTCTCAGGGTTCCCGGGGGTCCTGGGGAGTCTGGGGGCGTCCCGAGGGTCTGGAACAGGCTGGGACCAGGGCTGTCCCCCCTCAGGGCTGTCCCCCCTCAGGGCTGTCCCCCCTCAGGGCTGTCCCCACCTCGGGGCTGTCCCCACCTCGGGGCTGTCCCCACCTCGGGGCTGTCCCCCAGGGGCCTGTCAGGGTGCAGGGCTGAGGGGTTGGGGTCTCGCTGGGGTCTCAGCCCCTCCAATTTCCCCTCCAGACCCCCGCAGCCCCGTGCTCAGCCTCGTGAGCTGCTTCTCCGGCGGCGTTTTCATGGGCACCTTCCTGCTCGACCTGCTGCCTGACTACCTGGACAGCATCGCTGCGGCGCTGGAGGGGCTGCGCATCACGGTGAGAGCCTCGGGATGCCACTGGGGACCTGGCCTTGCCCCTGTCCCCACGGGTGTCCCTGTGTCCGGGATCGGGGACAGCAGCTCGGGCTGGTGGGGAGGGGATGGCCGGGACAGGGACAGTGACAATGGGACAGGGACAGCAGGAATGGGGTGCTGGGGTGAGGACACTGAGGATGGGGAAGGACAAGAGGGGCTGGGACAACAGAGAAGGGACAGTGGGGACAGGGACAGCGGGGCCACACTGGTGCCGGTGGAGCAGCCGGGATGGTGACAACATCCCGCCGGGAGCCCCTTGTGCCCCACATGACTCATGGAAAGATCCTCCCCTTCTGGCCACAGCTTCCCCTTCCCCACTGACCGCATCCCTCTCCCCGCAGCTCCAGTTCCCTCTGCCGGAGTTCATCCTGGCCATGGGCTTCTTCCTGGTGCTGGTGCTGGAGCAGGTGACGCTGGCGCAGCGGGAGCTGGCCGAGCCTCCCGAGGAGTCGCGGGCGCTGCTGCCCAACGGCTCCATCCAGGCCGTGGCCCCGGGGGGCTCGGGGGGCTCGGGGGGCTCGGCGGTGCCGGTGTCCGGTGGCCCCGGGGCGCTGCGTGCCGGGGCGCTGGCGCTGGCCTTGGCGCTGCACGCCGTGCTGGAGGGGCTGGCGCTGGGGCTCCGCGAGGGCTCCGCGGCCGCGCTGCGGGTGCTGCTGGCCCTGCTGCTGCACAAGGGCGCCGTGGCCTTCGGCTTGTCGCTGGAGCTGCTGCGGAGCCGCCTGCGGCCGCCCGCCGTGGCCTCGTGCCTCGTGCTGCTGGCCCTCATGTCCCCGCTGGGCGTCGGCGTGGGCACGGTGCTGGCGGCGGGCGCGGGGCCGAGGCAGCGCCTGTGCCGGGCCGTGCTCGAGGGGCTGGCGGCCGGGACCTTCCTCTTCGTCACCTTCCTGGAGATTCTGCCCCAGGAGTTGGGAGTGCCCCAAAACCGCATCCCCAAGGTCATCCTGATCCTCGCCGGCTTCGCGTTGGTCAGCGCCATCCTCTTCGTCAAGGGATGAGGCCCTGTGGCCTGGGATGCCCCCGGCCTTGGGGAATCCCGCGGAATTCCCGTGTGCTCCCCTGCGTCCTCTTTTCTCAAGTGCCAAAGTGCCTCTCTCATCTCTGTGCCTCAGTTTCTCTGTCTAAACTATCCTCTTCCTCGAGGGGAGACCGCTCCTGGCCTGGGATCCCCCGTTCTTGCTCCTGGACACGCTCGTGGAACTCATAGCCCACCCTGCACCCCCTTTTCCGAAGTGCCAAAGTGCCTCTCTCAGTGCCGTGCCTCAGTTTCCCCATCTGCACAAGGGATTGGTGCTGTGACCCCCCACTCAGGACCCCGGGAGGGGGTGAGTGTCCCCCCCCCATAACCACAAGTGCCCTTACGGACTCCCCCGGATTTGGGGGCGTCGGATGAAGCAAATAAAGAACTGAACCCAAAAGTGCTGTCTCTGCCTGGGGAGGGTGGGATGCGATTTGGGGCGCACGTCATAGTGTCGTCCCGCTCCAGCCTCCCGGATATATGGGCCGGGAGAGTCTGGTCCCCGCTCACTTTGGGTGTGGGGTGCCAGCTCCGTCCCCAGCCGTGGGGCGGGGGTCACCCCGCTGTACCCCTCAAAGCTGCCCCATCTCCGGGCGCCTCCATCCCTGTGCCCCACGGCCGCAGACCACGCCCCCAAGGTGGCCCCGCCCCTTTCCCCGCCCCCTCGCCGCGCGGTGCTCTCCGGAACTCGTAGTCTCCGCCTCCCTCATCGCGTATCCTCTGGTCACTCGGCGCCTCCATTTCCCAGCCGCCCCCGCGCGGCGCCCGCTCTGGCCCCTGGGAGTCGGAGTCCGGGCGCCCGGCGCAGCCCGCGGTCGGCGCTGCCCGCCGAACTACAACTCCCGGCGTGCCGTGCGCGGCGGCGGCGGCGGAGCGGCGGAGCGGGGAAGATGGCGGCGGCGGGCGCGGGGGCCGGGCCCGGGCCCGGCGCGGGACCCTCGGCCGGCGCCGGTGCGTCCAACCCGCGCAAGTTCAGCGAGAAGATCGCGCTGCAGAAGCAGCGGCAGGCGGAGGAGACCGCGGCCTTCGAGGAGGTCATGATGGAGATCTGCTCCACACGGGTGAGGACGGGCCGCCGCGCCGGATGCGCCGCGGGGCGCGGGGCCGAGGAGCCGTGAGGGGCCGGGGGGCGCCGGGGCCGAGCGCGGGGGGAGCCGGGGCAACCGTGCTGGGCTCGGGGGGGTCCGGAGGAGCTGGCGGGGGCCGGGATTTGGGGGGTCCTGAGGGGCCGGGGGGCGAGGGTGTGGGGGGGCTGGAGAGGAGATGGGGGGCCGTGAGGAATTTGGGGAGGGGATCGGGGGGGACACGGGGGGCTGCGAAGATGTCGGCGGGGAGTTTGAGGGGGGCTCTGAAGAATTTGGGTTGGGGGTAGAAGGGTCCAGGGGGGGTTCTGAGGGGGTTTGAGGGGTGTCGCAGGGGGCTGTGAGGATTTTGGGGAGGGGGTTTGAGGGGTCCAGGGGGGCTCCCGGTGGATCCCGGCGCGTCCCGAGTGCCGGCGCCGCTCCCAAGGGCAGCTCCCGGAATTGGGGTGGGAAAAGGATCCCTCGGATCCCAGCCCGTGTCCCCTCCGAGAGGCTCCGGGCTCTGTCCCTGTCCCCGGGCACCCTCGGGATCCTCCCCGGATTCCGCGGCACCCGGCGCACGCCTCATCCTGGGGGATGCTCCGGTTGAGCTTGGAGGCAGCCGGCGATCCTGGAGCTGCTCCTGGGGTGGGATTTGGGATAACAGCCCCGGGAAGGGCCAGTGCCGGCCCCGAGGGCCGCTCGCAGGGGTCTCAGGGTGTCGGGATGCTCCGGACGTGCATTCCCAGGCAGGGAAAGCATCGGGAGGAGCTGGTCGGGAATTGCCTCCCGAGACCTGTGGGAATTTCGTGTCCGTGATCCCGGGGTTTGGTGGAGTATGGTCCTTCCCGGCAAAACTGCGGGATGGAGGAGCGAGGATGCAGAGTGTGGAATCTAAGGAGACGTGGAAAGGCTCTTCCAGGGAATGGGGGCGGCTCTGTCCCTGGGAAGATCCAGGGATCCCCAGCAGAACTTTAAAAACTGGGAATTTTTGGGTCGGAGAGCCCTGTGGCTGCTGGGCCCCGGGATCTGGGATGTCACTGGCACAGTGACAGGGACATCCTTGGAGAGTTTGGGGATGGGCTGGAGCTTTCTCTCCGTTCCCGGGGAGTTTAGGAATGGGGAGGAGCATCCTTGGGGAGTTTGGGAATGGGCTGGATCCTCCGCCCCGTGCTTCCATCCCCAGGGATTTTGGGAATGAGCCGGAGCCTCCGCAGTGTTTGCAGAGCAAACAGCTGGTTAATGTGCAGCAGGGGCAGCGGGATCACTCCTGGAATCACTCCTCCGGGAATTCACTCCCAGGGATGTTTCCTCTGGGAATTCCTTCCCTGATCCCTGCCTGGGCCGGTTCCGCCGGGACCCGCTCCCCGTGTGTGGGATCCGCAGCCCCCCAGCTTTGCTCCGTGGCTCCTGGAGCTTTTCCTGCCCGTTCCTGAGCTGCTCCCGGGCTCCGGGCTCCCGCAGGGATCCTGGCTCGGAGCTCCGAGCGCGATCCCAAGGCCTTAAGCCCCGGCGCAGCTCCGGGCGCTAATCCCGCCAGCTGCTGCCTAAATCTCCCGGCTTTTGGGGTTCTTTCCCTTGTTTTTCCCTCTGGAGCTGGATTTCTACGCTTTCACACTCAGGAATTCGGTGTTTCCCGTTTCTGAGCTGTTTTTTTGGGCTTCAGCTTCTCTTTCCCTGGGATTTCTCCAGGCGCTGAGGGGCAGCAGCTCTTGAATCAACTCGGGGACCCCCAGCTCCGGAGGGAAAGGGGATTTGTGGGGGCTGAGATCAGGGAAATGCTCCCTCCCTGTGGGTTTGATCAGGGCAGCTCTGCTCCATCGGGGCGGGGGATTGCTGCTGGAGGGGTGATGGGGCCGTTCCCTTTCCCGGGGCTGTGGGATCCTGGTGTTTTCCTGGGATCCCGTTATCTCCCGCCGTGCTTTGCTGTGACTCCTTCCCCCGGCCTTGAGTCCCGCTCCGCGCTGGAATCTCCGGGACGGCCTTGGCGTGGATGAGGCTCCTGCTGGAAAATCCCTGAGGATCCGTGGGGATGGGCTGGCCCCGGAGCCTGTCTGGGGCAGGGGGAGCACGGGGGGGCTGCCGGGCTCAGCCTCTGCCCCAGGAATGTACAACAGGGACCCCGCTCCGGGATCCTGACCCTCATCCCTCCTGCTCTGGAGGATGCAGGATCCTGACCCTCATCCCTCCTGCTCTGGAGGATGCAGGATCCTGACCCTGATCCCTCCTGCTCTGGAGGATGCGGGATCCTGACCCTCATCCCTCCTGCTCTGGAGGATGTGGGATCCTGACCCTGATCCCTCCTGCTCTGGAGGATGCGGGATCCTGACCCTCATCCCTCCTGCTCTGGAGGATGTGGGATCCTGACCCTGATCCCTCCTGCTCTGGAGGATGCGGGATCCTGACCCTGATCCCTCCTGCTCTGGAGGATGTGGGATCCTGACCCTCATCCCTCCTGCTCTGGAGGATGCGGGATCCTGACCCTGATCCCTCCTGCTCTGGAGGATGCAGGATCCTGACCCTCATCCCTCCTGCTCTGGAGGATGCGGGATCCTGACCCTCATCCCTCCTGCTCTGGAGGATGCGGGATCCTGACCCTGATCCCTCCTGCTCTGGAGGATGCAGGATCCTGACCCTCATCCCTCCTGCTCTGGAGGATGCGGATCCTGACCCTCATCCCTCCTGCTCTGGAGGATGCGGGATCCTGACCCTCATCCCTCCTGCTCTGGAGGATGCGGGAAGGGTTTTCCAGAGTGGGAAGGGGCTGGATGCGATGTGTCTGCCCAGATGGACGCTGTGTGGGGAGGGGAATCCTCATCCCACGGGGCTGTGAGGGGCAGGTTGGGGGGCCTGGACAGGCCAAGGGCCTCCTGACGTGTCCCCCCGTGTCCCCTTGATGTCCCCTGTGTCCCCCCGTGTCCCCCTGATGTCCCCCCTGTGTCCCCGTGTCCCCTGTGTCCCCCATGTCCCCTGTATCCCCCGTGTCCCCTGTGTCCCCCCGTGTGTCCCCTGTGTCCCCCTGTGTCCCCCCATGTCCCCGTGTCCCCTGTGTCCCCCATGTCCCCTGTATCCCCCGTGTCCCCTGATGTCCCCCTTGACGTGTCCCCCCCGTGTCCCCCCTGTGTCCCCCGTGTCCCCCCTGTGTCCCCCGTGTCCCCCTGATGTCCCCCCTGACGTGTCCCCCCGTGTCCCCTGTGTCCCCGTGTCCCCTGTGTCCCCCATGTCCCCTGTATCCCCTGTGTCCCCTGTGTCCCCCCGTGTCCCCTGTTGTCCCCCGTGTCCCCCGTGTCCCGCTGTGTCCCCCCGTGTCCCCTGTGCCCCCCGTGTCCCCTGATGTCCCCTGTGTCCCCCGTGTCCCCCTGATGTCCCCCCTGACGTGTCCCCCCGTGTCCCCTGTGTCCCCCTGACGTGTCCCCCCGTGTCCCCGTGTCCCCTGTGTCCCCGTGTCCCCTGTGTCCCCCATGTCCCCTGTATCCCCCGTGTCCCCTGTGTCCCTGTGTCGTCCCCTGTGTCCCCCTGTGTCCCCCCTGACGTGTCCCCCCCGTGTCCCCCGTGTCCCCTGTGTCCCCCCGTGTCCCCTGATGTCCCCCGTGTCCCCCCGTGTCCCCTGATGTCCCCCTGTGTCCCCCGTGTCCCCACAGCTGCAGGCGCAGAAGCTGAGGCTGGCCCACAGCCGAGGGCCCTTCTACAGCGGCTCCCTGCCCAACGTCAACCAGATCGGCACCGGCGTCCCCGAATTCCAGGTGACTCCACGGGGTTCCCAGGCCGTGGGGACATTCCCAGATGCCTTCACCTTCTCCCACCCCTGGAGCTCCGGAGGGGGAGCTGGTTGTGATCCCCTTTCCCGGCTGGAATCCCGTGTCCCCAGCGCTCTCCCGGGTGGGCTCAGCTGTCCCCTGTCCCCTCAGGGCCCGTCGCCGCTGGATTCCACGCGGAGCACGCGGCACCACGGGCTGGTGGAGCGTGTCCAGCGGGATCCACGCCGGATGATGTCCCCCCTGCGCCGCTACGTCCGGCAGATATCCTTTGTCCCGTGTCCCCGGCGCCGTCCTGGCGCTCCCGCCTTTCCCTGGGATTCGGGAGCCCCCGGGTGTCCTCTGTGCGATCCTTAACGTGCCCCCACATCGACAGCTCTCCCTATGGACCCACGTACCTGTCGCCTCCGCCTGAGGCCAGCTGGAGGAGGTGATTCCCTGCTTTCCCCCGGTCCCGGGTGCCCGTTCCCATCCCGGAGGTTTGGGAGTGGGGAAGCCTCGGGCACAGGGGCCGTTCCTGGGAGCTGGGCTGGGGGCAGAGGGAAGGGCTGGGAGAGGGGCAGGGGGAGGCTCCTGCCTCTCACACTCCGGGGTTGTCCCACAGAGTGGGGGCTTGAGGGGGAATTTCATCCAGGAAGAGGGATCTGGCTGAGGGGAATCCCCAGGGACAGGGACAGGTGACAGATCCAAGCTCCAGCTTCATCCCTGGAGTGTCTCTGTCCCGGTGTGGGGGGTGACAGCCATGTCCCTGTCCCCATCCCATCTCCCTGCCATTCCCGGCCCTCCCATGGCAGGAATGGGGTCATGGATCCCTGAGGGGTGTCCTGCCTCTCCCATGGCCCTTTGTCCCCCGCTCCACTGCCTCCCCTGATCCCGCTTTCTCCCTCTGCAGGACCATGCCCTGGAGCAACTTCCCGATGGAGAAAGGACATTTATTCCGGCTGCCCTCAGCTCTCAACAGGTACTGGATGGTTTGATTCCGTTTTCTCCGTGTCCCCAAGCCAGACTCCAGCCCTTCCTTGGGACCCCTGTGCGGGAGGTGGCCCTGGGGACCCCTGGGGACCCCTGGGGAGGAGGTGGCCCTGGGGACCCCTGGGGACGAGGTGGCCCCCGCCTCCCCCTCGGGGCCCCCAGCTGGAGGGGTCCCTGTCCTCCCTGGTGCCAGCTGAACAATGTCCCTCTTTGTCACTCGCCCCAGCGGCCCTTTCCCAGCCCGTCCGTGCCCTCCTCCACCTTGGAACAGCTCCTTGGGGACACCGGGTGCCCCCAGCCCCTGAAGGGTCCCCGGGGGGGTCCCGGGGGTCTCACTGTCACCCCATGCTAGGGGTGGTGGAGGAGACGGGAGCAGAGCCCCTCTGGGGACACGGGGAGAGGGTCCCCCGTGGGGAGGGGGCACAGGAATGGCAGGAGGGGCCGTGGGCTGGGCCGGGGGCTGTCAGTGGGCTGGGGGCCAGGGCTGAGGCTGGATCCAGGCTGCTCCCCCCGTTCCCAGGACGAATTCCGACTCGGCGCTGCACACGAGCGTGATGAACCCCGCGCCCCAGGACGCCTACCTGGGCCCCTCGCAGGCTGGGCCGCCCCCCGGCCGCCGTGCTGGTGAGCTCCCCCCAGACCCTGCACCCCCGCGGGGGTCCCGGGGCAGCCCCCTCCCCTCTGAGCCCCCTGACCCTCCCGATGCCCCGCAGGTTTCCTGGACGGGGACTCGGACAGCAAAGGTGAGCCTGGCTCCCTCTGGTGTCCCCGCTGTGCCGGGGGCTCTGATGTCCCCCCTCTGTGCCCCTCTCCTCCCGCTGACCCCCTGTCCCCTTGCCAGTGTTTCTTTTCCAAGTGCCTCCCATCGAAGAGAACTTCGATGACAACAAGCACTCGCTGAAGCCCTGGGACACCAAGAAGGTGGGTAGGGATGTCCCCTTGTGTCCCCCATTTCCTGTCCCCCACCCCCTTGTGGCCTGGCCTGGCCTCATCCCTGCGCTTTGATCCCACAGCTCTCGTCGTCCTCGGCCCGGCCGCGCTCCTGCGAGGTCCCGGGAATCCAGTGAGTGCTGGGAGGGGCTGGGATGGGGCTCCCAGGGAGGGGGATTCTGGGGAGGGGGATGTTTGGAAGCGGGTGGGTCCTGGGGAGGGGCTGGAGCTGGGCAGGGGACACTGGGGGACACCGGTGCTCCTGCCCTGATCCTGTCTCTCCCCTTCCCACAGCATATTCCCGTCCCCGGATCAACCTGCCAACGTGCCCCTCATGCCCTCTGCCCTCAACACGGGGGGGTCCCTGCCCGACCTGACCACGCTGCACTTCCCGTCCCCCCTGCCCACCCCCCTGGACCCTGAGGAGGCCCCGTACCCGCCCCTGAGCGGGGGCAGCAGCACCTCCAACCTGGCCACCACCATGACTCACCTGGGCATCAGCGGCACGGGCGGCGTGGGGCTGGGCTATGACCCCCCAGGTGAGCCGGGACCCCCCTGCACCGGGGGGCCACAGAGGATCCCCCGGCTGGGAACTGGTGTGGGGGGCACGGGGACCCCTGGCCGGTGTGGGGGGACGTAAAACCCCCGCCCAGGTGGTGTCCTGGGGTGGCTGTGGCACCAGGAATTCCAGGAATTCCAGCCTGGGATGGGGCCTCGGCAGGCTGGGTGGGGTGGGGAGGGGCTCCGATGATTTGGGGGTCTCGTAGGGGGGTGTGTGGGGGGAGCCCAGCTCCCACCCTGTTGCCCTCCTGCTCTATGGGGTCTGGTGGCACCGTGGGTCCCGTGGGGGCCTGAGGGGAGCCTGGCTCTCCTTTCATGGGGTCTGACAGTGTCGGGGGTCTTGCAGGGGTCCGGGAGGTGCCCCTCTCCCGCCCCGGTGCCCCCTCCCGCCGCCGTCCCCCTGCCCGGGGTGTGTGTCCGTCCCTGTGTCCGTCTCCATCGTTTTTTGGTCTCTCCGTGCCCCCTCCATCCCCCGGGAGCCCCGCCCGGGCCGTCCCGGGGCTCGGGGCTGTGCCGGGGTAACGGTGCTCTCTGTTTTTGTCCCCACAGGACTCCCCTCACCTCTGCAGAGCTCCCTGAGTAACCCGTCCCTGCAGTCCTCCCTGAGCAATCCCAACCTCCAGGCCTCCCTGCGCAGCCCCTCGCTCCAGGCCTCCCTCAGCAACCCCTCGCTCCAGTCCTCCCACAGCAGCTCCTCCATCCCCTCCTCTCTCTCCAACCAGTCCCTGCCTTCCTCCCTGTCCTCCTCGCTCTCCAACCCCTCGCTGCCCACGTCCCCCAGGAGCCAGCCCCTCCAGTCCTCCCCCAGCAACCCCAGCCTGCCCTCGGGGCTGGGGGGCTCCTTCGGGGCCACGTCGCCGCGCCGGCGGGTCCCGCTCAGCCCCTTGTCCCTGCCCGTGGCCGGCGACTGCAGACGGCAGCACCCCAAACAGTTCTCACCAACAATGTCACCCACATTGTCCTCCATCACCCAGGTACGCATCGTCCCCACGCTCCAGCGCCGCCGCCTCCTCTTCCTCGGCCTCTTCCTTGTCTCCTTTCTCTTCCTTCTCCTTCTCCTCTCCTTCCTCCCGCTCGTCTTCCCCTTCCGTGTCCTCGTCCCCATCCTCCTTGTCCTCTTCCCCATCCTCCTCCTTCTTGTGTTCCTCCCCTTTTTCTTCCTTTTCTTCCTTCTTTTTCTTCCTTCTCTTTCTCTTCCCTGTCCTTGTCCTCCCTGTCCTTGTCCTGGACCTTCTCTCTGTTCTCTTCCTCGTCTTCATCCTCCTCTTCCTTGTCCTCGTCCTCCTCTTTGTCCCGCCTGTCCTCATCCTCCTCGTCCTCGTCCTCTTCTTTCCGCTCCCGCTCCACTTCTGGTCTCGTTTCCATCCTCATCTCACCCACACCCCAGGGCCCCCCCTCGCCCCCTCCCGTGCTCAGGGCCATTGGGGGGACCCCCGTGTCCCTTCCAGGCCCCCCCATCCCCTCCGAGGGGACCCCGGCCCGCCCTGGGTCCGGGCACAGCCGTGGCCGAGTTGGGGGTCTCAGGGACGGCTCCCGCTGCCGGGGGGGCTGGGGGAGCCCCCCACCCTTGGGGGGCCGGGGCTGACCCCCCGTGTCCCCGCTGTCCCCTCAGGGCGTCCCCCTGGACACCAGCAAGCTGCCGGCGGACCAGCGGCTCCCGCCGTATCCCTACGGACAGCCGGGAATGCTGCTGGGCTCCCAGCCGCCGCCGCGGGCCCCCGCCGGCCCCCCGCGCCCCTACAACCCCCCCTACGGCCCCGGCAGCGCCGTGGGGCAGCCCCTGGCACAGCCCCCCGGGGACTTCGGCCTGGGCAGCGTGAGTGGGGGGACACGGGGACGGGGGCGCTCTGGGGGACACGGGGATAGGGGCACTCTGGGGGGACATGGGGACGGGGGCGCTCTGGGGGACACGGGGATGGGGGACACGGGGATGGGGACACTCTGGGGGACACGGGGACGGGGGCACTCGGAGGGACAACATGGGGATGGGGGACACTCTGGAGGGGACAGGGGACACGGGGATGGGGCACTCTGGGGGGACATGGGGACAGGGAGCCCTTGGGGGGGACACGGGGACGGGGGCACTCTGGGGGGACACGGGGACGGGGACACGGGGATAGGGAGCCCTCTGGGGGGACATGGGGACAGGGGACACTCTGGGGGACACGGGGACAGGGCCACTCTGGGGGGACACGGGGATGGGGCCACTCTGGGGGGACACGGGGATGGGGCCACTCGGGGGGGACAACATGGGGATGGGGGACATTCTGGGGGGACACGGGGACGGGGAGCCCTCTGGGGGGACATGGGGATGGGGACACGGGGACGGGGGACATGGGGATGGGGACACTTTGGGGGGGACATGGGGACAGGGAGCCCTTGGGGGGGACACGGGGACGGGGGCACGCTGGGGGGGGACATGGGGACAGGGGACACGGGGATGGGGCCACTCGGGGGGGGGGGACACAGGGACGGGGCCACTCTGGGGGGGACACAGGGACCCCTCTCGGGGGGACACAGGGATGGGCACCCTCTGGGTGGGTCACCAGGGGAGAGATGGGGACAGGACAGTCTCCGTGGGGGGGGTCTCTCCTCACGTGTCCCCCCCACAGCTGGAGCAGTTCGGGATCGGGGAGAGCCCCCCCGGGAACAGCGGAGGGTTCCCCGAGGAGTTGGGGGCCCTGAGTTACCCCCCGAGCGAGGGGGGCTACGACCCCCCCGGCCTGAACCGCCCAAACCTGAGCAACTGCAGCCGCCACGGCCCCATCCCCAACATCATCTTCACAGGTGGGGCTCCGGGGGGGTCCTGGGGGCTGTCACAGGTGGTCTCTGGGGGGTCACAGGGGGTCTGCGGGGTGTCACAGGGGGTCTGTGGGGTGGCACAGGGGGTCACGGGGTGGCACAGGGGGTCTGTGGGGTGTTACAGGGGGTCTGTGGGGTCTCTGGGCCGTTATAGGGGGTCTGTGGGGTGTCACAGGGGGTCACGGGGTGTTACAGGTGGATGGGTGGGCTGGGGGCTCTGTGGGGTGTCACAGGGGGTCTCTGGGGTGTCACAGGGGGTCTGCGGGGTGTTACAGGTGGGCAGGTGGGCTGGGGGCTCTGTGGGATGGCACAGGGGGTCTGTGGGGGGGTCACAGGTGGATGGGTGGGCTGGGGGCTCTGTGGGGTGGCACAGGGGGTCTGTGGGGTGTCACAGGGGCTCTGTGGGGTGGCACAGGGGGTCTGTGGGGTCTCTGGGCCGTTATAGGGGGTCTGTGGGGTGTCACAGGTGGGCAGGTGAGCTGGGGGCTCTGTGGGGTGGCACAGGGGCTCTGTGGGGTGTCACAGGGAGTCTGTGGGGTGGCACAGGGGGTCTGTGGGGTGTCACAGGTGGGCAGGTGGGCTGGGGGCTCTGTGGGGTGGCACAGGGGGTCTGTGGGGTGTTACAGGGGGTCTGTGGGGTCTCTGGGCCGTTATAGGGGGTCTGTGGGGTAGCACAGGTGGGCTGGGGGCTCTGTGGGGTGGCACAGGGGGTCATGGGGTGGCACAGGTGGGCAGGTGGGCTGGGGGCTCTGTGGGGTGGCACAGGGGGTCTCTGGGGTGTCACAGGGGCTCTGTGGGGTGTCACAGGGGTCTGTGGGGTGTCACAGGGGCTCTGTGGGGTGTCACAGGGGCTCTGTGGGGTGGCACAGGGGGTCACGGGGTGGCACAGGTGGGCAGGTGGGCTGGGGGCTCTGTGGGGTGGCACAGAGGGGTGGGCTCCGGGGGGCTATTTGGGGGATTTGGGGTGTCACGGGGCGTGTTTGGCCGGGGGTCTCGCAGGTGCTGACCCCCGTGTGACCCCCGTGTGACCCCCGCCCTTCCCCGCAGGCGACTCTCCCCCCGGGCTGTCCAAGGAGATCGCCACGGCGCTGGCGGGGGTCCCGGGCTTCGAGGTGGAGGGGGGTTCCCTGGGGGGTCTGGGGGGTCTGGAGGAGGAGCTGCGCATCGAGCCGCTGACGCTGGACGGGCTGAGCATGCTGAGCGACCCCTGCGCGCTGCTCACCGACCCCGCCGTCGAGGATTCCTTCCGCTCCGACCGCCTCCAGTGAGCCCGGGGGGCCCCGGGGCCGCCCCCCGCCCGCTGCGCTCCCGCTGAGCCGCCGGGAATTCCAGCCCCGGGAAAGGCGGGAGCGGGCTGCGATCCGGGCGTCCCGAACCCGGCTGGAAATGGGCTGCGACTGCCCCCGGGGGGGCCCGGCGCCGAGACCCCCCCAGCTCGCAGCTCCGGACCCCAGCGGTGGGAAAAGCCTGGGAAAAGGGGGCGGGGGGCTCCGTGGGCGCTGCCGGCCCCGGGGACCCTCCACGCTGATGTGTCAAGGGCTCCCACCGCCTCCAGTGAGCCCTGGGGGCCCCGCCGCCGCGACCCCCCCCCAATTCCCACCCCTCGGCCCCACCCCAGGCACTGTTGTCCCGGGAAAATCCTGGCCAGAGTGAGGAGGGGGCTCCAGCTGCCGCTGCCAAGGGCTCCTTGTGCTCCATCCCAGGCTGGGGGGGTCCCCGGCACCACGAGCCCCCCAGTTTCCCCCCGGGGGTCACCTCGGGGCCGGGAATATCGGGGAGGGAGAGACAATCGAGGCACCCCTAAAGCAACCCTGGGGGGCTTCCACCCAGCGCCCCTCCCCTAATTCCCACCCCCAGACCCGACCAGGCACTGTTCTCCTGGGAAAACCCTGGGAAAATTGGGGAGGGGGCGGCGATCCAGGCACCCCCAGCCCCCCGACCCCGGTGGAGGGGTCCCGGCCCCCCCGGGGTTGGCTGTACATAACCCCGTAGGTAGAGACCCCCGGGGGGGGCCGCTTCTGCCTTTACTTTATCATTTTTCCGGCTAATCATCATGTTTAAGGAGAAATCCCGCTCCCCCCGTATGTACCCCCAGCCCCTCCCCAAATTACCCAGCTGCCGGGGACGTGTAGAAAGCACTTGTAACTTTGCCCCCCCCGCTCCAATTGCCCCCCCGGGGGAACACGGGGGGGTCCCGTCCGCGGGTGGGGGGCCCTGGGCCCCCCCCGGAGGGAGCCAGAGTGATTTATTATTATTATTATTTTTTAAAATATATTCTATGTTAATTAAATCCCCCCGCCGGCGTGTGGTTGATTTTGGGGGGGTACAAGGGGGGGTTCAGCTGCCCCAGGACCCCCTCAGCGCTGGCCCTTGGGGCTGGGGTCACTGAGCGGGGAGGGAACAAGGGGGTCCCTTAATGGGGAGGGGGGCAAAGGGGTCTCGTTTTAGGGCGGTAAATGGGATCTCTGCATCGGCGTGGCGGTGAAAGGGGGACCCTCACGTTCCTTGGAGGCTCCTTGAGTTTCCTGGGGAGGGTCGGAGGGGTCTCTTGGCAGTTTCTCTGGGATTTGGGGGGGGTCCTGGGGGATTTCGGGGGTTCTGGGGGGGGGGGGCGGACGGTGTTCCCCGGCGGGTACCGAGAGTCCTCCGGGCCGCCAGGGGGCGCTGTCGCGGGCGGGGGCCGGGCGGGCGCGCGGTCGCGGCCCGGCGGAGCCCAAAGACGCGGCCCCGGCCCGGCCCGGCCCGGCCCGCAGGTACCGGGGGCACCGGGGGCACCGGGGGGACCGGCCCGGGGCTCCCGCGGGGCGGCGGCTGCTGCGGGGCCGGGTCCGGGGCCTGCGGGGCCGGGGCTTGGAGCCGGGCCGCCCGCGGGGCCTGTGGCGCCGGTGTGGGGCAGTCACCGGGGGGACACGGCGACCCCAGCGGCGCCGGGGCACCGGGGCGGACACGGGGACCGGGATCGCTCCGGGCGTCACCCCGAGGGACACGGGGACAGAGGACGCTCCTGGGGGGTCACCGGGGGCGACACGGGGCTGGGGGACCCTCCCAGGCCGTCCTCAGGAGGTGTCCCCCCAGCCGGGGGCTGTCACTGTCCCCAGCAGAGTGTGACACCCCGTCCGAGGGGCTGTCCCCGCTCCCGGGGGGCTGTGACCCCCGGAGTCCCGGTCCCCAGGGGTGCCCTCCCGGGGTCACGGTGCCACCCCTTGTCCCCGCAGGGGCCGTGTCGCCCCCCGGTGTGGCGGGGCCGGGGTGACGTGGGCGCTCGGGGCCTGGCGCCCGCTTCCTTCCCCTTTGCTGCTCCCGCCGTTCTGCGGCTCCGGGGACTGCCCGTGGGCACACCGGGGGCTGGGGACACCGAGAGGGGCTGGGGACACCGGAGGGGCTGGGGACACCGAGAGGGGCTGGGGACACCGAGAGGGGCTGGGGACACCCGAGGGGCTCTGGGGACACGGCGTGCCGCCGGGAACCGGGGGTGCCGGGGACAAGGAGGGGCCACGGGAAAGGGACCGGCTCCCCAAAACAGGGGCGCAGCCCCCAAAGCGGGGCAGCCTCAGGGCGGGGGTCCTTCCTCCGAGCACCGCCGAGGGGACGCGCCCGTGCTTGGGGGGGTGACAGGAAGGTTTGGGGGCTCCTCGTGTCCCGCGGCGTGACCGGAAACCTCCTCCCTTCCCGTCCCCGGGGGCAGCGGCGGGGCCGGGGCTGGCGACACCGCCCGTGTGTGTCCCACCGCCCGTGTCCCACCGCCCGTGTCCCCGCAGATGCTGTGACAGCCATGTCGGACGAGAAGCCCCCGCAGCTCGTGGATTACTTCGTGGTGGCCGGGCTGGCGGAGGCGTCGCGGGCGCTGGAGGAGGAGCAGCAGCCGCGGCCGGCGCGGCCCGGGGAGCCCATCACCGACGTGGCCGTGATCATCCGCTCGCAGGGCGAGGAGGTGCCGCAGGGCTTCACCTGCATCGAGACCAGCACGTCGGGCCACCCCGTGGACCTCAACGCCGGGCTGCTCAACAACCCGCAGATGTTCCTGTGCTACAAACGCGGGCGGGACAAACCGCCGCTGATCGAGCTGGGGTGAGTGGGGAGCAGCCGAGTCCTGCTGCGGGTCACAGCAGCGCCCTGGGGTGCTCCGGGCCGGGGGCAGAGCTTGGGAAGCTGGGATAGAACCCGGAGGTGACACTCCTGGGGTTCCCCTCGCCTCTTTCCCCGCTCAGGGTGCACTATGAGGGCAAGGACCGCCCGAAGCCGGGCTACCAGATCCTGGACACCACGCCCTACAGCCGCTCGGCCAACCTGGCCTCGGGCTCCCCGGGCCACCAGCGCACCTTCCTGACGTTCCGGAGGGCGGCCGAGCCCCCGGGCCACCACACCCTGGGCGTCACCGACATCTGCCTGGTGATGCCCAGCAAGGGCGAGAGCACCCCGCACACCTTCTGCCGGGTGGACAAGAACCTCAACACCAGCATGGTGGGTTTGGGGAGGGTCCCTCTCAGCCTCCTGGTGCTGCCCTGCCCCTGCTGACCCACAAAACCCCGACCCCTCCTTGCAGTGGGGCCCTGCGCTCTACCTGTGCTACAAGATCGCCGTGGCCAAGGACAACACGCTGGTCTACGAGGCAGGTGGGGACCTCAGGCTGGGGGTTCTGGGTCCCCCCAGGAGGAGCCAGAGTCATTTGTGGTCACTATTATTTTTTAAAGTATTTTCTGAGTTAATTAACCTTGCCCAGCTGGCACGGGGCTGATTTGGGGGCGGGGCAGAAGCCCCTGGGTCTCCTCAGGGGGGTTTGGGGAGCACAAGGTGGGGGCTTTCAGCTGCCCCAGCACCCCTGGGGGGCCCTGGGACTGGAGCCACTCACTGGGGAGGGTGGACACCCTGCTGGGGTGACAGTGGGATCCTTTACTGGGGTGACAGTGGGGTCCCTTACTGGGGTGACAGTGGGGTCCCTTACTGGGGTGACAGTGGGATCCTTTACTGGGGTGACAGTGGGGTCCCCTGCTGGGGTGACAGTGGGGTCCCTTACTGGGGTGACAGTGGGATCCTTTACTGGGGTGACAGTGGGGTCCCCTGCTGGGGTGACAGTGGGGTCCCCTGCTGGGGTGACAGTGGGGTCCCTTACTGGGGTGACAGTGGGGTCCTTTACTGGGGTGACAGTGGGGTCCCTTACTGGGGTGACAGTGGGGTCCTTTACTGGGGTGACAGTGGGATGCCTTACTGGGGATGGGGGGCAGTTGGGTTTCCTATTGGGAAGGACATTTTGGGGGCAGTTTTGTGGAGCTGTGGGCACTCCCTGACTGCCCCCTCCCCTTTGGGGTGGAGGAGGTGACCTGGGGGGCTGATCCTGGTGTCCATTGTCCGTGTGTCCGGGTGTCCTTGTGTCCATGCAGGGCTGCTGAGCCGCTACCCCGAGCAGGACAGCGAGTCCTTCCCGCTGCCCGAGTCGGTGCCCGTGTTCTGCCTGCCCATGGGGGCCACCATCGAGAGCTGGCCCCTGGGCACCAAGTACCCCCTGCCCGTCTTCTCCACCTTCGTCCTCACCGGCGCCTCGGGGGACAAGGCACGGCAGGACAGGGGGCTCGGGGGGCGTGGGAGGGGGGTCCCCAGTGCTGTGGGAGGGGCTGGGTCCAAAGGTCTCAGTGCTCACAGGCACAATGCTGTGGGAGCGGGATTGCCCGTGCCTGGGGTTCCCAGTGCCTGGGGTTCCCAGTGCCAGGGATTCCCAGTGCTATGGCAATGGGATCCCTGGTGTCAGGGGTTCCCAGTGCTATGGGACTGGGATCCCTGATGCTGGGGGTTTAGAGCACTGTGGGACTGGGATCCCCAGTGCCGGGGGTTCCCAGGCTGTGGGACCGGGATCCCAGTGCCAGGGGTTCCCAGTGCTATGGGAATGGGATCCCTGGTGTCAGGGGTTCCCAGTGCTATGGGACTGGGATTCTCAGTACCAATGGCTCTCAGTGCTATGGGACTGGGATCCCTGATGCTGGGGGTTTAGAGCACTGTGGGACCGGGATCCCAGTGCCAGGGGTTCCCAGTGCTATGGGACTGGGATCCCAGTGCCAGGGGTTCCCAGTGCTATGGGAATGGGATTCTCAGTACCAATGGCTCTCAGTGCTATGGGACTGGGATCCCTGATGCTGGGGGTTTAGAGCACTGTGGGACCGGGATCCCCCGGTGCCAGTGGCTCTCGGCACTGTGGGACCAGGATCCCAGTGCCGGGGGTTCCCAGGCTGTGGGACTGGGATCCATGGTGCTGGGGGTTCCCAGACTGTGGGACCAGGATCCCCAGGGCTCCCAGCCCTCGTGGCAGCAGGACCCCGGGGTGCCCTGACGGCCGTGCCCCGCAGGTGTACGGCGCCGCCATCCAGTTCCACGAGGCGTTCCCGCGGGAGCGGCTGTCGGAGGCGCAGGCGCTGCGCCTGGGGCTGCTCAGCGTGGTGGACCGGCGGCCGGTGCCCGGGCGCTCCCTGCACACCCGCAAGAGCATCTGCGTGCTGTCCCACTGGCCCTTCTTCGACGTCTTCCGCAAGTTCCTCATGTTCATCTACCGCTACTCCATCTCGGGCCCCCACGTGCTGCCCCTGGAGACGTGAGCGCGGAGAAGGGGGGGCGCCGGGGGGGTCGGGGGCCCGCCGGGACCCCCGCGCTGACGGGGCCGCTCCGCCCGCAGGCACATCTCCCACTTCATGCACAACGTGCCCTTCCCGTCCCCGCAGCGCCCGCGGATCCTGGTCCAGGTGAGTCACCTGGGGGAGGAACCTCACTGCGACCCCGCCCCGGCTCGGCCCGGCGGGTCTCTGTGTCACCCAGCGCGCGTCGCTGTCCCTGCAGATGTCCCCGTATGACAGCCTGCTGCTGTGCCGGCCCGTGTCCTCCCCGCTGCCGCTCAGGTAGGGCTGGGCGGTGCTGGCGGTGGGAGGGGACAGGTGGGGAGGGGGCCGCGGGTGACCAGGTGATGTCCCCGCCCGCAGCGGGGCCAGTTTCCTGACGCTGCTGCAGAACCTGGGCCCCGACAATGCGGTGGCACTGCTGGTGGCCGTCCTCACCGAGCAGAAGCTGCTCATCCACTCCCTGCGCCCCGATGTCCTGACCAGCGTGGGCGAAGCCCTGGTGGCGGTGAGTGACAGCAGGGGACACCGCGGGGACACGCTGCTGTGGGGCCAGGGACCCGCCGTGCTGGAGATGCTGGTCCCACAGCGCTGGGGACCTCTGGCACTGGGGATCCCTGTCCTGCCGTGTTGGGAACGCTGATCCCGTAGTGCTGGGGACCTGCCGTGGAGATCTCCATTCCGCGCTGCCGGGGACCCTGATCCCACAGGACTGGGAATCCCGGTCCCACAGCTCTGGAGACCCCACCCCGCGGCGCTGGGCCCCCCATGCTGCCTGCTGGGGGCCCCGCCGTGCTGACCACCCTCGTCCTGTCCCCAGATGATCTTCCCCCTGCGCTGGCAGTGCCCCTACATCCCGCTGTGCCCGCTGGCGCTGGCTGACGTGCTGTGTGCCCCCGTGCCCTTCATTGTAGGCATCCACTCCAGCTACTTCGACCTCTACGAGCCCCCCCGCGACGTCATCTTCGTCGACCTGGACACCAACACCATTTTCCAGTGAGTGTCCCCAGGGCTGGGGGCGGTGGGCTGTCCCTGGGGGTCCCGGGGGTCCCGCCCTGCCCTTGTGCCTGTGCCCCCAGGAGCGAGGAGCGGAAGCTGCTGTCGCCCCGCGCGCTGCCCCGCCGGCCCTGCAAGGTGCTGCTGGCCTCGCTGCACAACCTGTCCCAGCAGCTGGATGAGCGTGAGTGGGGGTCCCGGGGGTGTGCTGGGGGGGCGTGCAGGGGGTCTGCGCATCCCTCACCTCTGCTGTTACACGGAATGCCCCAAACTGGGAAGGACCTGCTGGGGTTCAAGCGACACCCTGAAATCCACCCTCTGCCTGGGAGCGTTTTCCAAGCAGGAAAATCCGAGCTGTGGCTTCATTCCCTCCTTGTCTGGGAAAGAACCCGGGTTCCCAACCATTCCCTGGCCAACCAGACCCACCCCTGGGGCTCTCTGTCCTGCTGGGATCCCCGGTGCCGATGTCATGCGTGTCCCTGCAGTGCTGACCCCATGTCCCCATGTCCCAGTGTCCCCGTGTCCCCGCAGTGCTGACCCCATGTCCCCATGTCCCCATGTCCCCGTGTCCCCGCAGTGCTGAGCCCATGTCCCATGTCCCCATGTCCCAGTGTCCCCGTGTCCCCGTGTCCCCGTGTCCCCGTGTCCCCGCAGTGCTGAGCGCGTGTCCCCATGTCCCCATGTCCCCGTGTCCCCGCAGTGCTGAGCGCGTGTCCCCATGTCCCCATGTCCCCGTGTCCCCGCAGTGCTGAGCGTGTGTCCCCATGTCCCCATGTCCCCGTGTCCCCGTGTCCCCGCAGCTCTGAGCCCATGTCCCCATGTCCCCGCAGTGCTGAGCCCGTGTCCCCATGTCCCATGTCCCCGTGTCCCCGCAGCTCTGAGCCCATGTCCCCATGTCCCCATGTCCCCGTGTCCCCGCAGTGCTGAGCCCATGTCCCCATGTCCCCATGTCCCCGTGTCCCCGCAGCTCTGAGCCCATGTCCCCATGTCCCCGCAGTGCTGAGCCCGTGTCCCCATGTCCCCATGTCCCCGTGTCCCCGCAGTGCTGAGCCCATGTCCCCATGTCCCAGTGTCCCCATGTCCCTGCAGTGCTGAGCCTATGTCCCCATGTCCCCAGTGTCCCCGTGTCCCCGCAGCGCTGAGCCCATGTCCCCATGTCCCATGTCCCCGTGTCCCCGCAGTGCTGAGCGCATGTCCCAGTGTCCCCGCAGTGCTGAGCCCGTGTCCCCGTGTCCCCGCAGCTCTGAGCCCATGTCCCCATGTCCCCATGTCCCCATGTCCCCGTGTCCCCGCAGTGCTGAGCCCATGTCCCTGTGTCCCCGCAGTGCTGAGCGCGTGTCCCCATGTCCCCGTGTCCCCGTGTCCCCGCAGTGTTGAGCGCGTGTCCCCATGTCCCCATGTCCCCGTGTCCCCCGTGTCCCCGCAGCGCTGAGCCCATGTCCCCATGTCCCCGTGTCCCCGCAGTGCTGAGCCCATGTCCCCATGTCCCCGTGTCCCCGCAGCGCTGAGCCCATGTCCCAGTGTCCCCGTGTCCCCGCAGCGCTGAGCCCATGTCCCCATGTCCCCATGTCCCCATGTCCCCCGTGTCCCCGCAGTGCTGAGCCCATGTCCCCGTGTCCCCGCAGTGCTGAGCCCATGTCCCCATGTCCCCATGTCCCCATGTCCCCGTGTCCCCGCAGTGCTGAGCCCATGTCCCCATGTCCCCATGTCCCCGTGTCCCCGCAGTGCTGAGCGCGTGTCCCCATGTCCCCAGTGTCCCCATGTCCCCGCAGTGCTGAGCCCATGTCCCCATGTCCCCGCAGTGCTGACCCCATGTCCCCATGTCCCCATGTCCCCATGTCCCCGTGTCCCCGCAGTGCTGACCCCATGTCCCCATGTCCCCATGTCCCCATGTCCCCGCAGTGCTGAGCCCATGTCCCCATGTCCCCATGTCCCCGTGTCCCCGTGTCCCCGCAGTGCTGAGCCCATGTCCCATGTCCCCGTGTCCCCGCAGTGCTGAGCCCATGTCCCCATGTCCCCGTGTCCCCGTGTCCCCGCAGTGCTGAGCCCATGTCCCCATGTCCCCATGTCCCCAGTGTCCCCGTGTCCCCGCAGCGCTGAGCCCATGTCCCCATGTCCCCATGTCCCCGTGTCCCCGCAGTGCTGAGCGCGTGTCCCAGTGTCCCCGCAGCACTGAGCCCATGTCCCCATGTCCCTGTGTCCCCGTGTCCCCGCAGTGCTGAGCCCATGTCCCCATGTCCCCATGTCCCCAGTGTCCCCGTGTCCCCGCAGCGCTGAGCCCATGTCCCCATGTCCCCATGTCCCCGTGTCCCCGCAGTGCTGAGCGCGTGTCCCAGTGTCCCCGCAGCACTGAGCCCATGTCCCCATGTCCCTGTGTCCCCGTGTCCCCGCAGTGCTGAGCGCGCCGGGCGAGGAGGAGCCCCCGGAGCTGGTGCTGAGCGACGCGGAGGCGGCGGGGGCGCGGCGGGCGCAGCTGGAGCTGGAGGCACGGGCGGCGTTCCTGCGCTTCATGGCCTGCGCCCTGCGCGGCTACCGCTCCTTCCTGCGGCCCATCGCGCCCGCGCCCGCCCCGGCCGGCCGCGACGCCGGCAGCCTCTTCGCCCTGCAGGGTGAGCTCGGGCTGTCCCTGTCCTGTCCTGGCTGTCTGGGTCCACCTCGTCCCCATCCCCATCCTGTGCATCCCATCCTATCCCATTCCATCCCCATCCTGTGCATCCCGTCCCATCCATCCTGGGTGTCCCATCCCATCCTGTGCATCCTGTCCCATCCTGTGCATCCCATCCTGGGTGTCCCATCCCATCCTGTGTCACTCGGTCCCATCCCATCCCATCCTGGGTGTCCCATCCCATCCTGTGTCACTCGGTCCCATCCCATCCATCCTGGGTGTCCCATCCCATCCTGTGCATCCTGTCCCATCCTGTGTGTCCCATCCCATCCCATCTTGTGTGTCCCATCCCCATCCTGTGCATCCCATCCCATCCATCCTGGGTGTCCCATGCCGTCCCGTGCCACTCGGTCCCATTCCATCCCCATCCTGTGTGTCCCATCCCATCCTGTGCATCCCGTCCCATCCTGTGTGTCCCATCCCATCCCATCTTGTGTGTCCTATCCCATCCCACCCCATCCCCATCCTGTGCATCCTGTCCCATCCTGAGTGTCCCATCCCATCCTGGGTGTCCCATCCCATCCCATCTTGGGTGTCCCATCCCATCCTGTGCATCCTGTCCCATCCTGGGTGTCCCATCCCATCCCATCCCATCTTGTGTGTCCCATCCTGTGTGTCCCATCCTGTGTGTCCCATCCTGAGTGTCCCATCCTGGGTGTCCCATCCTGAGTGTCCCATCCTGGGTGTCCCATGCCATCCCGTGCCACTCGGTCCCATCCCATCCCATCTTGTGTGTCCCATCCCCATCCTGTGCATCCCGTCCCATCCTGGGTGTCCCATCCCATCCCACCCCATCCCCATCCTGTGCATCCTGTCCCATCCTGGGTGTCCCATCCTGTGTGTCCCTGCCATCCCATCCTCTGCATCCCATCTTGTGTGCCCCATGTCGTCCCATCCTATGCATCCCATCCCATCCTGTGTGTCCCATCCCATCCTGTGGATCCCGTCCCATCCTGGGTGTCCCATCCCATCCCATCTTGTGTGTCCTATCCCATCCCACCCCATCCCCATCCTGTGCATTCCGTCCCATCCTGTGTGTCCCATCCTGGGTGTCCCATCCCATGGCATCCCGTCCCATCCCATCCCATCCCATCCCATCCCACCCCATCCCTATCCTGTGCATTCCGTCCCATCCTGTGTGTCCCATCCTGGGTGTCCCATCCCATCCCATCCCATCCCATCCCATCCCGTGTGTCCCATCCCATCCCATCCCATCCCATCCCATCCCATCCCATCCCATCCCATCCCATCCTGTGTGTCCCATGCCATGCCATCCCATGCCGTCCTATCCCATGCATCTTGTCCCATCACCTCCTGTCCCATCCCATCCCGTGGATCCCACGCCAGTGACGCTGTCCCTGTCCCCGCCCCGTGTCCGGCAGGGTTCCTGCGCTCCCGGGAGCGGGCCTACCAGCGTTTCTACGGGCAGCTGCTGCGCACGCAGCTCTTCACGCAGTTCATCGAGGACTGCTCCTTCGCCAGCGACCGCGAGCCCTGCCTCGAGTTCTTCGACACCTGCGTCGACAAGGTGCGGCCCCGTGTCCCCTCCGCGCGTCCCCGGGCGTCCCTCGCGCCTGTGTCCGCGAGGCGTGACCCCGCTGACGTCCCCAGGTGCAGGTGGACCTGGAGAAGCCCGAGGACACGCCCCTGATGGAGCTGGACGACCCCCGGGGCGGGGAGCACACGGTGTTCATCACCCCCCCGGAGCAGCCGGCGGGGCCGGACGGCACCGAGCCCCCCGCGCGCTACAGGTGAGACCCCCGGGCCCTCCCTGCGTCCCCCCCTCCCCAAACCCCGCTGACCTGTGCCCCCCAGGTACGACGGGTTCCCCACGCTGCGCCCGGAGCTGCTGGAGCCCCCCCGGGACCCGCTGGTGGCTCAGCTGTGCCAGGCCCGGAGCAGCGCCCCGAGCAGCCCCGCCCCGCGCCGCACCAAGCAGGTGAGGGACAACACCTGGGCACGTGTGGCTGGGACACCTGGACAGGTGCCCGGGCGGGACAGCACGTGGTTAAGTGTCCCTGTGAGCTGTGACACCTGGACAGGTGCCCAGATGGCACAACGCTTGGCGCTGGTGTCCCCGTGAGCTGTGACACCTGGACAGGTGCCCAGATGGCACAACGCTTGGCGCTGGTGTCGCCATGAGCTGTGACACCTGGACAGGTGCCCGGGCGGGACAGCATGTGGTTAAGTGTCCCCGTGAGCTGTGACACCTGGACAGGTGCCCAGATGGCACAACGCTTGGCGCTGGTGTCCCTGTGAGCTGTGACACCTGGACAGGTGCCCAGATGCCACAACGCTTGGCGGTGGTGTCCCCGTGAGCTGTGACACCTGGACAGGTGCCCAGATGCCACAACACTTGGCGCTGGTGTCCCCGTGACTGTGACACCTGCCCACACACCCACCTGGGCGCGGCGCTGAGGGGCTCAGCTGCCATCCCTGACTCCCCATTGTCCCCAACGTCCCCAGGAGATGAAGGTGGCCCAGCGGGTGGCCCAGAAGTCGTCGGCGGTGCCGGAGCTGTGGGCACGGTGCCTGCTGGGCCACTGCTACGGGCTCTGGTTCCTGTACCTGCCCACCCACGTGCGCGCTGCCCCCGCCAAACTCCGCGCCCTGCAGCTGGCCTACGACGTCCTGCGCAAGATGGAGCAGCACAAGGTGGTGCTGCCCGACGAGGTGGGTCAGCTCCTGCTCCGGACCCTCGGGGAAAGGGGTCTGCTGCTGGGACGGGGTGTTGTGTGCCTGCTGAGGGCCCCGTTCTCAGGGCAGCAGGGGCTTGGAGGGGCTGGAGGATGTCCAGAGAAGGGAAAGGGGCTGGGGCAGCAGGAGAAGGGGATGGAGAACTCCTGAGGGAGCTGGGAAAGCGGCTCAGCCTGGAGAAAAGGGGCTCAGCACAGCTCCCTGACAGGACGGGAAACTGGGGAGGGTCAGGCTCTGCTCCCAGGGAACAGGGGCAGGAGGAGAGGGAACGCCTCAGGCTGGGCCAGGGTGGACATTTGGGAGAATTCCTTCCTGGAAAGGGTGGCCAGGCCTTGGAAAGGGCAGCCCAGGAAGGTTTGGAGGTGTCCAGGGGAGGCCTGGCCACTGGTCTGGGTGAGCGGGTGGGGCTTGGGCACAGGTTGTGACCCTGGGGCTCATTCCCACCTGGATAACGGTGTGGTGCTGAGGGCGGGGCCGTGCCCGGGCCGCCCCAGGCTGACGTGCAGGTGCCCCCCAGGTGTGTTACCGCATCCTGATGCAGCTCTGCGGGCAGTACGGCGAGCCCGTGCTGTCCGTGCGCGTCCTGCTGGAGATGAAACGCGCCGGCATCGTCCCCAACACCGTCACCTACGGCTACTACAACAAGGTGACCCCCGGGGGATGCTCTTGGGCGGGGTGCTGGGGGTCCCCTGGCCACCCCTGACCCCTCCGTGTCCCCGTGGCAGGCGGTGCTGGAGAGCAAGTGGCCGGCGGGGACGCAGGGCGGGCGGCTGCGCTGGGCCAAGCTGCGGAACGTGGTGCTGGGGGCGGCGCAGTTCCGGCAGCCCCTGAGGCAGCGGGAACGCCGGAGCGCCGCCGGAGACCCCCCGGGTGAGGGGTCTGGGGGGAACGGGGGGACGGGGTCACCCCACTCACACCCCGCTGTCCCCTCTGAGTGTCTCAGAGACACCCGTGACTGTCCCCTTCTGCGCTGGGGGGCGGCTCTGGGGCTCCGTGGGGGGACCCTGTTGCCGTCCCCTTGTCCCCCCGGGATAGGAGCGATGTGGGGGTCCCTGTCACTGAGCCCTCTGTCCCCCGCAGGTGCCCGGGTCCCCCCAGCCCCGCGGCCCGTCCTGCAGCGGCAGACCACCTGGGCGGGTCGGAGCCTTCGGGAGCCGGTCCCGGCGCCGCGGCTGGTGAAGAGCGGCAGCCTCAGTTTCCCCGGCAGCGCTCGGAGCGAGGGCGGGCTCCGGGCGGGGACCCCCGTGCTCCCGGTGACCCCCAGCCCGGCGCCCGGCCGCCCGCGGGCCGCCCCCGCTTCTGCCGACGGGAGCCTCTCGGACGTCGGCACGGACGAGAGCGGCGGGGACGAGGGGCCGCCCGGGGGTCCCGGGGGTCCCGGGGCGGTGACCCCGCGCCGGGGGCTGGCGGCCAAGCTGCAGCAGCTGCTGTCGCCCGGCAAACGTCCCTCCCCGCGGCCCGCCGAGCCTCCCCGGGAGCCCGGGACACGGCGGGGCTCGGAGCAGCGGGACGGGGACTCCTCCTCACGGCGCAGCCCCGCCGAGAGCCTGCTGCGGCCCCGGGAGCGGCCCGAGTCCACGGCGTCCGAGGTACCGGGGCTCCGTGTGTCACTGCGTGTCGCTGCGTGTCACTGCGTGTCACTGCGTGTCACTGCGTGTCGCTGCGTGTCACTGCGTGTCACTGCGTGTCACTGTGTCCCCCCAGCCATCCCCCCTGACCGCGTGTCCCCTCCAGAGCTCCGTGTCGCTGGGCAGTGAGCTGGACCTGTCTGATGCCTCGGGGGGCAGCACCGGCGCCCCCAAATCCACGGAGCCCTCCGTGGATGGGACAGCGGGGACAGAGCCCCCCGCCCTGGAGGTGAGAGAGGGTCGGGCAGGGGGGTTTGGGGGCCGAGCTGGGGTTTGGGGGGTCAGAGCCCGGTTTGGGGGGTCAGAGCCAGTTTGGGGGGTCAGAGCCCGGTTTGGGGGCAGAGGGATTTGGGGGCAGAGGGATTTGGGGGCAGAGCTCGGGTTTGGGGGGTCAGAGCCTGGTTTGGGGGCAGAGGGATTTGGGGACAGAGGGACTTGGGGTCAGAGTCCAGTTTGGGGGCCGAGCTCGGGTTTGGGGGGTCAGAGGCCGGTTTGGGGGGTCAGAGGCCGGTTTGGGGGGTCAGAGCTCAGGTTTGGGGGGTCAGAGCCCGGTTTGGGGGGTCAGAGCCCGCTTTGGGGGGTCAGAGCCCGGTTGGGGGGTCAGAGGCCGGTTTGGGGGTCAGAGGCCGGTTTGGGGGGTCAGAGCCCGCTTTGGGGGGTCAGAGGCCGGTTTGGGGGCCCAGCCCAGGTCAGAGTGACCGCTGCCCCCAGGTGCTGCTGTCCAGCTGCTCACGCTGCCCGGGCTGTGCCGGGCTGGTGTTTGACGAGGAGCTCATGGCCGGCTGGACCTCGGACGACTCCAACCTCAACACCTCCTGCCCCTTCTGCTCCCGCTCCTTCGTGCCCTTCCTGAGCATCGAGATCCGCGACTTCCGGCGGCCCCCCAGGTGGGAGCCCTGGGGACATCCCTGAGAGCCTCAGGGACCCCCATGCTCTGTGGGGACACCCCTGTGTCCGAGTCCCCGATGTCCCCAAGGTGTCCCTGACACCCCTCTTTGCTCTCCCCTTTCCTTCCATCCATCCTCTGGGGAACCCCGATGTCCCCCGATGTCCCCCGATGTCCCCCGGTGTCCCCCGTGACCCCCGTGTGTCTCCCGCAGCCCCCCCGGCGCCGGCCCGGTGCCCCCCTCCCCGCAGGGGCCGGTGCTCAGTGACCGCCGGCGCTGCCTGGAGCTGGACGAGACCCCCGAGCTCTGCAACGGCTGTGCCGACAGCCCGGTACCGGGGGTCCCCGGGAGCGGGGCTGGGAATTGTGGGCGGGGGGATCCCTGCAGGGGCTGGAAATGAGGAGCCCCCCATGGCTGTAATTTGGGGTTGGGAGAGTCCCTCCCGGGATTTGGGGTCACTGGGGGTCCCTGCCGGTGCTTTGGTGGTCCTGGGCTGGGGCAGGGGGTCCCTCACCACCCCAATTCGGGGGTCCCAAGTGTGTCCCCCCTGTTCCCAGCTCCTGGTGCATTACAGGGCTGGCCAGGGGGTCCCTCACCACCACAGTTGGGGGGTCCCAAGTGTGTCCCCCCTATTCCCAGCTCCCGGGGCATTACAGGGCTGGGCAGGGGGTCCCTCACCACCTCAATTCAGGGGTCCCAAGTGTGTCCCCCCTATTCCCAGCTCCCGGGGCATTACAGGGCTGGGCCAGGGGGTCCCTCACCACCACAGTTTGGGGGTCCCTCACCACCACAGTTTGGGGGTCCCAAGTGTGTCCCCCCTGTTCCCAGCTCCTGGTGCATTACAGAGCTGGGCAGGGGGTCTCTCACCACCTCAATTCGGGGGTCCCAAGTGTGTCCCCCCTATTCCCAGCTCCTGGAGCATTACAAGGCTGGGGATGGGGGTCCCTCACCACCACAGTTTGGGGGTCCCTCACCACCTCAATTCGGGGGTCCCAAGTGTGTCCCCCCTGTTCCCAGCTCCCGGGGCATTACAGGGCTGGGCAGGGGGTGCGTTCTCCCTCTATTTCGAGGGTCCCAAGTGTGTCCCCCCTGTGACAGCCCCCCGGGCGCTGGGAGCGCGTGGCCTTCGCCTACCTGAGCCCGCTGGTGCTGCGCAAGGAGCTGGAGAGCCTGGTGGAGAACGAGGGCGGGGAGCTGCTGGCGCGCCCCGAGCTGGTGGACAGTCACCCCATCATCTACTGGAACCTCGTGTGGTACTTCCAGCGCCTGGCCCTGCCCAGCAACCTCCCCCTGCTGCTGCTGGGCTCCCAGCACGCCCCCCGCGACCCCCAGGTGGGCTTTGGGGGGCTTTGGGGGGCTTTGGGGGGCTCTGGGGGGCTCTGGGGGCTCTGGGGGGCTCGGGGGGGCTCTGGGGGGCTCTGGGGGGCTCTGGGGGGGCCCTGGGGGGCTCTGGGGGTGCTGACCCCCTGTCCCACAGCCCCCCGAGCCCTCCCGTGTCCGTGTGCGGCTCCTGTGGGATGTGCTGAGCCCCGACCCCGAGAGCTGCCCGCCGCTGTACGTCCTCTGGAGGCTGCACAGTGAGTGGGGAAAGGGGATGGGGATGGGGATTGGGGATGGGGGAGTGGGATTGGGGATATGGGGATATGGGATTGGGGGTGTGGGATTGGGGATATGGGGATATGGGATTGGGGATGGGGATATGGGATTGGGGATTGGGATTGGGGATGGGGATTGGGATTGGGGATGGGGGAGTGGGATTGGGGATATGGGGATATGGGGATTTGGGATTGGGGATGGAGATGTGGGATTGGGGAATGGGGATATGGGATTGGGGATATGGGATTGGGGATATGGGGATATGGGATTGGGGATATGGGGATATGGGGATATGGGATTGGGGATATGGGGTTGGGGATGGGGGATTGGGGATGGGGATATGGGATTGGGGATATGGGGTTGGGGATATGGGATTGGGATATGGGGTTGGGGATGGGGGATTGGGGGTGGGGATATGGGATTGGGGATATGGGGATTTGGGATTGGGGATGGAGATGTGGGATTGGGGAATGGGGATATGGGATTGGGATATGGGATTGGGGATATGGGGATATGGGATTGGGGATATGGGGATATGGGATTGGGGATATGGGATTGGGGATATGGCATTGGGGATATGGGGATATGGGGATATGGGGATATGGGGATATGGCACTGGGGATATGGGATTGGGGATATGGGGATATGGGATTGGGGATATGGGGGTATGGGATATGGGGATATGGGATTGGGGATATGGGGGTATGGGGATATGGGGATGGGGATATGGGATTGGGGATATGGGATTGGGGAAAGGGGATATGGGGATATGGGGATATGGGGATATGGGATTGGGGATATGGGGATTTGGGATTGGGGATGGAGATGTGGGATTGGGGAATGGGGATATGGGATTGGGGATATGGGAATGGGGATATGGGGATATGGGATTGGGGATATGGGGATATGGGGTTGGGGATATGGGGTTGGGGATATGGGATTGGGGATATGGGATTGGGGATATGGGATATGGGATTGGAGGTGTGGGAATGGAGATGTGGGAATGGGGTACAGGAATGGGGATATGGGATTGGGGATGGGGATGTAGGATTGGGGAATGGGATTGAGGATATGGGAATGGGGATGGGATATGGGGATATGGGAATGGGGATGGGGATATGGGAATGAGGTATGGGAATGGGGATATGGGATTGGGGATATGGGGATGGGGATGTGGGATTGGAGATGTGGGAGTGGGGTACAAGAATGAGGATATGGGATGAGGATATGGATTGGGGATGGGATACAGGAATGGGGATATGGGAATGGAGGATGTGAGAATGGGGATATGAGGATGGGGGATATGGGAATGAGACGTGGGAATGGGAGATGTGGGAATGGGGGGCACGGGGGGATGGAAGGAGTAGGGGAATGGCCAAGAGCAAAGAGGGGAATCGGGGACACCTTGGGGACACCAGGGGGTCCCCCAGGTAACATCCCTGGGGATGTGGGGACTCTGGGGTCACACTTTGGGGTCTCCCAGGTAACATCCCTGGGGATGTGGGGACTCTGGGGTCACACTTTGGGGTCCCCCAGGTAACATCCCGCCCCGGCTGCACCCCTGGGGCCCGGCGCCCGCCCCGTTCTCGCTGACCTTCCTCGAGGCCCTGCTGAGCCACGTGGGGCTCAATGAGGTCCACAAAGCCATCGGGCTCTTCCTGGAGACCCTCGCGGCGCCCGGGGCCCCCCGGACCCTGCACAGGTACGGACAGACCCCCCAAATCCCCCCAAATCCCCCCAAAATCCCCTCACAGCTCCTCCTCCAGGAGCATCTACCGGGAGCTGCTGTTCCTGACGCTGGCGGCGCTGGGCCGGGAGCACACGGACATCGGTGAGGGGCTGGGGGGACACGGGGGACATGGGGGGCACTGGGGGGCTCAGGGGGGCACAGGGGACACGGGGAGCTTGGGGGACACGGGTGACACGGGGCACTGGGGGGCTCAGGGGACACAGGGGGCACAGGAGGCACAGGGGGACACGGGGGGCTCGGGGGACATGGGTGACACAGGGGGCACAGGGGGACACGGGTGACACGGGGGACACAGGGGGCACTGGGGACACGGGGGACACTGGGGGGCACAGGGGGGCTCAGGGGGCACAGGAGAGCTCAGGGTAAGGGGACACGGGGGGTCAGGGGGTATGGGGGGCTCAGGGGGCACAGGGGGCTCGGGGTAAGGGGGACACGGGGGCACAGGGGACACGGGGACACGGGGGACACAGGGGGCACTGGGGGCCTCAGGGGGACACGGGGGGCTTGGGGCAGGGGGGACATGGGGGGCTCAGGGGACACGGGGGGCTCAGGGGACACAGGGGCTCAGGGGGCACAGGGGGACACGGGGGGCACTGGGGACACGGGGGACACGGGGGGCTCAGGGGACACAGGGGACATGGGGGACACAGGGGGCACTGGGGGGCTCAGGGGGACACGGGGGGCTCAGGGGACACGGGGGGTCAGGGGGTATGGGGGGCTCAGGGGGCACAGGGGCACAGGGAGGCTCAGGGGGCACAGGGGGCTCAGGGGACACGGGGGACACAGGGGGCACTGGGGGGCTCAGGGGACACAGGGGGCACTGAGGGGCTCAGGGGACACGGGGGGCACTGAGGGGCTCAGGGGACACGGGGGGCTCAGAGGGCACAGGGGGCACTGAGGGGCTCAGGGGACACGGGGGTGCTGCTGGGGGGCTCGGGATGGGGATCCAGGGGACACGGGGGGACACAGGAGGTGGCACAGAGGGACATGATGGGTCTAGAGAAAACCGTGGGGGCTCCGAGGGAGCTCAGGGTGTGTTCAGGGCGGGACTCTGATGTGTGGCCCGGAGCTCTGATGGGGGGACACTGGGGGTCTCAGGGCTGACCCCTGCCGTGCCCCCAGCCGCCTTTGACCGCCGGTACCGCTCGGCGCTGGGGAAGCTCGGCGGGGCCCTGGGCCGGGACGAGCTGCGGCGGCGGCGGGCGCAGCCCCCCAGCGCCAAAGCCTCCGACTGCCGCCGCACCTTCGGGGCCCCTCCGGAGTGCTGAGCCGGGACCGGGACCGTCCCCGGGAATGGGACCCTTCCCTGGGACCGGGACCCTGCCCCGGGAACGGGACCTTGCCCCGGGAACGGGCCCCTCCGCCAGGAACGGGACTCTGCCCCGGGAACGGGACCCTGCCCCGGGAACGGGACCCTGCCCCGGGACCGGGCCCCTCCGCCAGGAACGGGACCCTGCCCCGGGCCGGAGACCGGGAACGGGACCCTGCCCTGGGAACGGGACCCTGCCCCGGGAACGGGACCCTGTCCCGAGAACGGGACCCTGCCCCGGGAATGGGACCTTCCCCCGGGAACGGGCCCCTCCGCCGGGAACAGGACCTTCCCCCGGGAACGGGACCCTGCCCCAGGAACGGGACCCTGCCCCGGGAACGGGACCCTCCGCCGGGAACGGGACCCTGCCCCGGGAACGGGACCCTCCGCCGGGAACGGGACCCTGCCCCGGGAACGGGACCCTTCTCTGGGAACGGGACCCTTCCCCGGGAACGGGACCCTGCCCCGGGACCGGGACCCTGTCCCGAGAAAGGGACCCTCCGCCGGGAACGGGACCCTCTCCCGGGAACGGGACCCTCTCCCGGGAACGGGACCCTTCCCCGGGAACGGGACCCTGCCCCGGGAACGGGACCCTGCCCCGGGCCGGAGACCGGGAAAAGGAACCCCCCGTGAAGCCCCCAAATGCTCCCGGGGGAGGAGAAGGACTCCCCAGTGTCAGACAGGACCTTTCCCCCCGGGGGAACGACCCCTCCAGCGTCCCCCCAAAGTGTGGCAGGGACCCCCGAGGGTCGGGGGGGGGCCGAGGTGGGGAAAGGAGCCCCCAGGTCACCCCAGGGGGATGCAGAGGACAGAAGGGACCCCCAGGACCCCCCTCAAATGCTCCAGGATGGGGAGAAGGGACCCCCGGCAACCCCCAGGCTCACGACGGGTTTTATATGTCAGTGTTAATATATTTTTATTTATTTATTCACCCTCCCCCAGAGTGAGAGCGCGGGTAGGATGGGCGGGGGCGGCCCTGGGTGTTTCCCCCTCCTCATTTCTGCCCCCGTTCTCACCCCGGGGGAGTTGGGTTTCTTTTATTCCCCCTTCGGGTGGTGCCAGGGCAGCGGGGGGCTCTGGGTTTGTCCCCCCACCCCATCTCCAGCCCTCCCGCGCCCCCCGGGGGGTTTGGTGGCCATTGGGAGGGGGTTCGGGGCCGCCCCCTCCCCTCGCACTGTGCAATAGCAGCCCCCGCCCCAGGGGCCTGTAAATAAAAGCTGCTGCGGTATTTTCCTCGCTGGCTCCGGGGCGGTTTTATTCCGTGGGGAGGGGTCCGGGGCTGCGGAACCCCCCGGGGGTGCTGACGGGGGGAGACGAGGCCGTTTCCGCCATCTTCGGCCCTGGCACGGCCCGGCCGCTGCCCTCACGCCGCCATCTTGGATCCTGGCACGGGCCAGGAGGCCCGGCGGGCGCCGGGCCCCGCGCGCTGCCGCCCCGCCGGGCCTGCGGGCGTGGGGCAGCTCTGGCCGGTGCCCCCGGAGCCGGGAGCGCCCGCAGAGCCACGCGCGGCCTCGCACCGGCGCCACGTGGGGCGGAACCGGGCCGGGACTGGGCTCCGGGCCGGTACGGCGGCCGCCAGGGGCCAAAACTCCCTCGCGGGCCGGGGGAGATGTCGCGAGCCGCCACCGCGCGCCGCCCGGGATACCCGGATGTTCAGACTCGGGGACCCATTAAAGGCGCCCCGCGGGGAAGATCGGCGCGTTCCCATTGGAGCGGCGGGACGTCAATCCTCGCTGGGACAGCCAGTAAGGGCCGGGCGGCGGGCTAACGGCGGATCGCTGCGATTCTATTGGTGAGACCCGGTGCCCGTCTGGACACCGCACCAATGGGCATCGCGGCTGGGGTCGGGAGGCGGGGCGGGCGCGGCGGCGGCGGCGGCCAATCAGCGGCATTGTTTGTGGTGGTGCCGGTTGCGCTCGGCGGCGGCCGCGTCTGCTCCGCCCGCCCGGCCCGGGACCCCCGGGACCCCCCGGGACCCGCCGGGATCCGCCGGGAATCCACCGGGAAACGCCCGGAACCGCCGGGAACCCGCCGCGACCCCCCGCGACCCCCGAGCCAGGTGAGGCCCGCGGGGGCGGCGGGGCCGGGCCCGGCGGGGGCGGGGCAGGGCCTGGCTGAGGCGGGGGCGAGACCCGGCCCATGGCGGGGATTTGGGGGCGGCCGAGGGCGGCTTTGGGGGCGCTCGGGGGAGATTTTGGGGGCGCTGCGGGCAGGAGGCAGAGCCCGCGGGGTTGCGGGCGATCTGGGCTGTGCCTTGGGGGCGCAGAGCTCGGGTTTGGGGGGGGCAGAGCCCGGAGGGTTGGGCGGCGCCAGAGCTCGGATCTGGGGGAGCAGAGACCGGATCTGGGGGAGCAGAGACCGGATCTGGGGGAGCAGAGATCGGATCTGGGGGAGCAGAGCTCGGATCTGGGGGAGCAGAGCTCGGATCTGGGGGAGCAGAGACCGGATCTGGGGGAGCAGAGCTCGGATCTGGGGGAGCAGAGCTCGGATTTGGGGGAGCAGAGCTCGGATTTGGGGGAGCAGAGATCGGATTTGGGGGAGCAGAGATCGCATTTGGGGGAGCAGAGCTCGGATCTGGGGGAGCAGAGCTCGGATTTGGGGGAGCAGAGATCGGATTTGGGGGAGCAGAGATCGGATCTGGGGGAGCAGAGATCGGATCTGGGGGAGCAGAGATCGGATCTGGGGGAGGCGGGCTCGGATTTGGGGGAACAGAGCTCCGGGTTTTTTTGTGGGGGCCGAACCCAGGGATTTGGGGAGCAGAGCCGGAAGGATTGGGGGCACAAACTAGGGGAGGGAAAGAGCTCGGATTTTGGGGGAGATCTCGAAGATTTGGGAGGGCAGAGCTCAGGGATTTTGGGGGGCAGAGCTCAGATTTGGGGCACAACCTGACGGGTCGGTGGGGGGCAGAGCTCAGGGATTTTGGGGAGGGGCAGAGCTCGGATTTTTGGGAGCGGAGCCCGAGCGGTTTTCGGGGCACAAAGCGGATGGGTTTGGGGGAGCAGAGCGGGGGCGTTGGGGAGTAAAGCCAGACGGATCTGGGGGGGCAGATCTCAGGGGTTTGGGGCAGAGCTGGGGGATTTTTGAGGAGCAGAGCTCAGATTTGGGGGAGCAGAGCACAGGGATTTTGGGGGGTCAGCCCGGGAGGTTTGGGGGAGCGCCGGGGAATCCCCCGGGAAAACGGGGGCGGGGCGGGGGCGGCCCGGGGGGTTCCCGGAGGGATTTGGGGGGGCGGATGCCGGGAACCCCCTGGATCGAGCCCCCCTTTGTTCCGTGCCGGGATTCGGGAGCGGCTCCCGGTCCTTTTCCGCGCCGTTTCCCCGTTCCCTGCTGGAAGCGGGTCCCGGCCTCATCCAGGATTTCCGCCCCGCGGGATTCTCCCTCTTTTCCTGCTGCCCCCCCCTCGCTTCCCGGTGCTGCTTCCCCGGCTCAAACCCGGCAGGGAAACTTTGCCATCCCCGGAATAACGCGGGGCTGGAGCCTCCGGCGATGCCGGCGCCTTGCCCCTGGGCACTGCCCGCGCCCCTTCCCGGATTTTGGGTGGGATCGGGATGAAAACGCCGCACTGGCGGGGAGGAGGGCACGGACCCTTCCTCAGTCGCCTTTGGGAGGCTGGATCCTCTCCGAGCAGGAGCTCCGGGAGGGTTTCTCCTCCCAAAGGATGAGCATTTCGGCTCCCGAGGAGAATCCTTCCCCAGATTCCCAAAATCGAGGCGTTTGGGCGCTTTCCCCTCCCCTTGGAGCCTGGAGCAGGGATCTGTGATGGCGGGGGGAGGGGGTGGTTTGCCGGGAAGAGAGGAGGAGGAGGAGGAGATTTGGGAATCTGGGAGCAGGGAGGAAGAGCGGCGGTGGACGGATGCGCCGGGATCGATTGGCTTTTCCAGAGCTTTTTTGATCCTTTTTTTTTTTTTTTTTTTTAATATCCATTTGATTTTCTGGAGCCTCCTCGACCGCTGCCGGGCGGGAGGAGGAGGAGGAGGAGGAGGAGGAGGAAGGGGGAGCACGGGAATGGGAGCAGCCTCCTCCTGGCAGGAGTGTGGGAGGATTTGACTCCTGTTCCTCGGTGCTCCCGGGTGGGGGTTGGGGCGGGATCGCACAGGCAGCCGCGGTTTTTCGGGAATTTCAGGGGGTTTTAAGGATTGGAGGTGCAGGGAGACCCTCCCCACTCTGGGAGACCCCTGTCACATCCCGGGATTTGGGACATCCACGCTGCTCCAGTTGCCATTGGGGTGAAATGGAGGCGATGTATCCGTAGGGATACCCCCATCCCTGGGTTCCGTGCCTCGCCGGGATCCACGATTGTGCTGGAATCCGCCTCCTTCCCGCGGCGTCGGATCCGCTGGATCCGGAGCCGTGGCTCTGATCCTGTGGGATCTCGGTGCCACCTTCTGCTGGCGCCTTTCCCGGTCACGAGGCCGGCGCTGACGGGAGCATCCATCCATCTTCCAGCGTCTCTCCCGACGGCTCCGCGGGCTCGGAGCATCCCGGGGAGCCCTCAGGTGTTCCTGGGATGGGGCAGGGCGGGAATACCTGCTTGGCGGGGTTTAGCCCACTCGGGATATTCCTGGAAGCGCCTTCCCCCTCCGATGAGATATTCCGAGGGGGTTGGGATCCACTGCTTGGGAGAGGAATTTCCCGGATCCCTTCACTCGCCTGATCTGAGGAAAATCAGCCACTGAAGCTTCTTTCCTGGTTATTTCCCAGCTCACTGACAGTTTTCCGTGCTCGGCTCTTCCGTGTCCAATGGCAAAACGCTCCTCAGTCCATCAGTGCTCCTGGTGGAAATCTGGGAGTTTGGGTTTCACACGGATCTTGGAATTCTGCTCCGCAGTCTTGGGGAGCGCAGCCGCGGACGGCTGGGATTGTGTTTGCTGTGGGGTTTGTTGGTGCTTTAGGCTCTTTTCCAGGTGTTTTGGGATATTCCATATTTTCGCAGCGTCTCGGGATGCTCCTGGCGCCGTGGCCGGGATATGGGATGTGTTGGGATGCACCTGCATTTCTCTGCAGGAATTTCTTCCCGATATCTCACCTAGGTCTCCCCTTTCCCAGCTTAAAGCCATTCCCGCTTTTTCTGCCACTCCATGTCCTTGTCCCACATCCCTCCCAGCCCTCGGAGCCCCTTTGGCCACTGGAAGATGCTCCAAGTTCTCCCTGGATCCTCCCTTTTCCAGGCTGGGCAATCCCAGCTTTCTCCAGTGGCTTTCACAGCTCCGGATGCCCCTTCCAGCAGGACTCAGGGAATGTTCAAGGATATCCCGTTCCCGATAAGGAGCCGTGGGAGTGCCCTGTTGTGTCTGGGGGTCCTTCCATCCCTGTCTCCCGTCGGATCCGAGCAGGCGCCGCTCCCCATCCCGATGCTGGTGTGGAGCTGGGGGAGCTCATCCCAATCCGTGGGAAGTGGGTCAGGAAGAGGCTGCAGCGCTGGGCTTTTTTTTTGGGGGGTTCTTTTTTCCCTCCCCGTGATTTCCCGACGGACGCGGCGCTTCCCGGCGGATCCGGGATGAGCGGGATGGGCTGCGGGAAGGGGTCACGCTTCCCTGCGGATCCCGGTGCTGCAGCTCTGCCCCTCGGACGTGGAATCTCACCCGGGAGTTTGGGATGGCGGTATCCGGAATATGCCTGAGATCCCTCTGAAGAGCAGCACCACCCTTTGGAATCTGGAGGGTGTCGGGAGCGGCGCTTCCAAGCCTAAAATTAGCCCCGACCCAGCACCGAGGAGCCCGGGTTTTATTTCCATGGATCCTCGTCGCCTCCACGTTGTCCCGTCCCTGCTCCACAGATCCCACTCCGTGAGGCTGGAGTCTGGATTTTGGGGCCAGATCCTGAAATTGTCCCGTTTCGGAATCCTGACGGAATCCGCGCCGGTTCCTTGGGGAAAGACGACCTGGCTGTTGGGAGGAGTTGGATTTGTGTGCCTTTTCCATGCCTGGTGTGCTTTTCCCGATAAAATTTGGGCTTCGTTTTCATGGAGCGTCAGAAGATGGACACATGAATCCTGGTATTTTTTGGGATGACCCTTTGGAAGGGGAGGCTGCTCCCTGTCATCCCTCCCGGGATCCAGTTTTGGTTTCCCAGTTGGTCGTGAGCGAGAATTCCCCCAAATCCACCTGAAATTCCCCAAACTCCAGGAGCAGACCTCCAGGTGCAGATCCCCAGATCTCGGTTTTTCGGGAGGGCCTGGCTGGAAAACCTGCTGGGGCTGTTTCCTGCGGGATCCACGGCCCCCAGGGAATTTTGAGGTCGGTGCTCCAGGGATTCTTCCAGGTTGGGTCCTTGGCTGAAGGAAGGGTTGGGAATCTCGGCTGCTCCCAGTTCCAGCTCACCTCAAGGATGAGGGCTGCAGATGGAGGAGCTCCTCCTGTATCCATAAGGAATTTCCCTGCTCCTCAAGCACATCCCAACATCCGCCCTGTGCTGCCTCCACAGTGGGGAGTTCTGAGAGAAGAAGAGGCGATCGGAGGGATGCAGAATTCCAGAACGATCCCGTGGTCCTTCTTGAATAACTCCAAAACTCGGTGGATTTTCCTCTTCATTAAATCCTGGATTCCAATTAAATCTTGGAGCCTTGACAAATTCCAACACCTACTTGTGCGATGGGGGCATTCCCATGGCTGGCTGCTTGTTCCTTGCAGGAATTCCTGCAAAACAGCAGCTCCTGGGATCCGTGTTTGGAATGACTCCTGTGGGCTGGAGCAGAGGGAAGACGCCCAGGCCTGGTTTTCCAAGGAATGTCCTCAGTGGAAGGCTGGATCCGGAAATCCCGGAACGCCGCTCGCCGGTTTTGCCTGGAAGTGCTGGATTGGGAAGCGGGAGCTGCTGGATGTGGTTGGGATGGGAATCATCCCGCAGTGACATCGCCGAGGGGAGCGGATCCCGGATTTTGGGGGGATCAGGCAAAGGACACGTTCCGGAGGGGCTAATTCCAGCTGGGATCGGGATGAATCCGCAGGAATGGGATCACGCTGCGCTCCCGTATCCCGGGAATCCTTCGGCCCCGCCGAGTTTGTTGAGCGATGCCTTCCCCGGAGATCAGCCGGGATTGGATTCCCTCCCAATGGATGGCAGAGCTGGGAAAAGCCATCCCTTTCCCTGCTCATCATCCGCCAGCTCTCCCGGAATCTCTTCCCGAGTCTCGGCCTGAAGCTGGATCAGGACGATGCTGATGCCTGGTGCTGACATTTCGGAGGAGGGAATTGGATCCAGGAATCCTCTGCTGTGGGGGAATCACACCAGTGGGGAAAGAAGATCCAGGGATCCTTTGGATTTGGGATAAAAGGAGCTCTGGTCAGACGCTTCCTCAAAAACTCTTTTCGGCCTGGAAACGGAAGCTTCCAGGGAATGGATCCATAGGGAAAAATCCCCAAATCCGATGAAATGATGCTTTTTGGTGCTTCTTCGGCCCATCCTGGCGGGAATATCCATTGGAAAGGTCGGAGCAGTGGGATGGCGGCTGGGGCAGGGATGAGAGGGATCAACTCAATTCCCTGAGTGTGCTGGGAAGGATTCCGTCCCTTCCCAAATCCCCACCCAGCAGAAAACAGGGATGGGAGAGCCGAAGGAAGATAGGGAGGATGGAAACGGCCTGGAATGGTCCTGAAAGGCCAGGGAATGGAGAAATAAAGGAATGTGCTGCTCTCCTGTGCCCTCTGCGTTTTCCATGGACACAGCCTGGAATAAATCATCCCAGAGCCCATCCCACCCCCTCATTAGCTGATAAATCCATGGAAACGAGCGTGCAATTAAAGCTAATTAATCCTTTCCCCCCTTTGGAAACCGAATTGTTCCATTTTATCCGATAAAGGCAAACTGGGGTTTCCAGTGCTGGAATGTTACGGAATTCCCAGACTCCCACACCTCAGGGGTGGAATGAAGCCGTGGATGTGGGAGATTACGGGATTATTGGGATGTTTTGGGGAATCCAACACCTTCCATCTGTTCCAAGCCGCGTCCAGCCTGGCCTTGAGCACTTCCAGGGGTGGGGCAGCCTCAGATTCCCGGGATAACCTCACAGGGAACGAGGGATCCCAGAGTGGGAACCCGGAGTTGGGCTGGGACAGCTCCGGAGGTTTGGGACAGCCAAAATCCCGCTGGATTCTCCAGGGCCGGCCCCGCAGGTTCATCTCCCAGCTTCTTCTCATCCCTCGGCATCTTCCCAGGGGATCCTCGGGATCTTCATCCGTTCCCTCCGATCTTTGGGACCCTTTGGCATCATCCTCACATCCCCGTCCTCTCCTCCAGCGCTTCCCTCGGTGCCTCTGCCGGGATTTTGGGATCTCCCAGTGTCTCCCTGGCGTGTTCCTGAGCGTCTGCTCTGGCGTCTTGGTCCACATCCCTGGGCACATTCCCTGGGCACATTCCTGGGATCCATGGGCGCATTCCCTGTGATCCCTGGGCACGTTCCCTGGGCACATTCCCTGTGATCCCTTGACACATTCCCGGGTTCCATGGGCACATTCTCTGTGATCCCTGGACACATTCCTGGGATCCCTGGGTGCATTCCCTGTGATCCCTGGGCACGTTCCCTGGGCACATTCCCGGGATCCATGGGCACATTCCCTGGGCACATTCCCTGTGATCCCTGGGCGTGTTCCCTGGGATCCCTGGGCACATTCCCTGGGATCCCTCAGCACATTTCCCGGGATCCCTGGGCACATTCCCTGTGATCCCTGGACACATTCCCTGTGATCCCTGGGCACATTCCCGGGATCCCTGGGCACATTCCCGGGTTCCATGGGTGCATTCCCTGTGATCCCTGGGCACGTTCCCTGGGCACATTCCCGGGATCCCTGGGCGCGTTCCCTGGAATCCCTGAGGACGTTCTATGGGATCCCTGGGCACATTCCCTGTGCTCCCTGGACACATTCCCGGGATCCATGGACGCATTCCCTGTGATCCCTCAGCACATTCCCTGTGATCCCTGGGCACATTCCCTGGGCACATTCCCGGGATCCCTGGGCATATTCCCGGGATCCCTGGTCATATTCCCTGTGATCCATGGGCGCATTCCCTGGGATCCATGGACACATTCCCTGGGCACATTCCCTGTGATCCCTGGGCACATTCCCTGGGCACATTCCCGGGATCCCTGGGCACATTCCCGGGATCCCTGGGCACATTCCCTGGGCACATTCCCTGTGATCCCTGGGCACATTCCCTGGGCACATTCCCGGGATCCCTGGGCATATTCCCGGGATCCCTGGGCACATTCCCGGGATCCCTGGGCATCCCCTGGGGCACGCTCCGCCGCCGGACCCGACCTTGGGCCGCGTTTTTTGGGAACCGGGAGGGGCGGATCCCGGCGGCAGCGTCGCGGCCCCGACCCTCCTTTTTGGGAGGGAAACAGTTAAAATTCCAGGGGAGGGAAGGAGCTTCCATGAATGAAGACAAAGTTTGGCGGGGGGCCAGGAGCTGGGGGAGGGGGAGGCGGGGAGGGGGCGGCCGCCAGCGCCGAAATCCCAGGAAAAATTATCCCCCCCCCAAAAAAAATCCCGGAGCCAGTTCCATGCCGGGAAGTGCCCAACCGGTCGCGACCGGATTTTCTTTTTTCCTTTTTTTTTTTTTCCTTTTTTTTTTTTGCCCCCATCAATTTTTTTTTTTTTTGGTGAAATTCCGATTTTTTTTTTTTTTTTTAAATTCCATTTTTTTTTTTTTTTTTTTTTCCCTCCCTTCTCTTTTTCCCTGCCCCGCGAGGCATCATGGGAAAAAGTCAGCATCCCCCCTTTTCTTTTGTTTAATAAAACAGAACGCGCATGATTGGCAGGGAAGGGCCCGCTCGGAGCGCGGCTCCGGCTCCGGCTGCGGCTCCGCGGGCGATGGAGCGCCTCCTGCCCCTTCCCGCGCCGCTCCAGGGGCCCCCCGTGCCTCTCCCTCCTTTTCTGGGCCACTCCAGGCAGCGGGAATACCGTACCTGTAAGTATCCCTCAGCCCGTCCCCGGGTTTTGTCGGGAATTCGGACTGGACAAAAGGGTTCCTTAACAGATGAGCGGAGCTGATTTATTTTTTTTTTTTCTTTTTTGCCTGCCTTTTTTTTTTATTATTATTATTATTATTGTTATTGTTTTATTTTTTTGGCAGCGGAACGGGAATGTCTCGAGGGAATGTCTTAAGGGAAAAAAAAACCAAAAAAACCAAACGAGTGCTGGTGCTGGGATTTGCTGTCGGGATCCGTGATTCCCTTCTCCTTTCCCTCCCCTCCCTTATCCCTGCTCCCACCGTCGCTATTCCGCCGGAACGCTGTGATCCCACCCGCCCGGAGGGGTGACAAAAGTGCGGGGAATGGCGGTGCCTTGGATCGATGTCACCCCTGGGATCTGGGTGGCGATCGATCGGATTATCGATCGGGTCGTTAGCGGGTGATCGATGGCCCGGCCCGAGCCGCACAAAGGCAGCGCCCGCAGTCGAGGAAATCGGGAAGCGTTATATAAGGAAGCCTGGGAAGTCTGCGTCATCCCGGATGGGGAGGGGGCCGGGCACTCCCTCCCCCCCACCTTCCATCCCAGCATTTTTCATTGGATTTTATTTTCCCGGAGCGTTTTCCAGCCGGCTTTCCCCGAAACGGGCCGTCCCAGCCGGGTCCCCTGGAATTTTTATCTCTCTTTCAGACTTTGTGGAGTTTTTGGGGGTCTTTCCCCCCGCATTTCAGGGCATAAAGCAGCTCCTGGAATTCCTGCTCTCCTCCCACATCCCAAAAATCCTGGGGTGGGATGAGGTGTGAAGCCCGTGGTGCCGGACAGGGCACCGGAATTCCCTGCTCCTGAGGAATAGAGTTGGACAAGAACAAACTTAGGAGGGAAGGGAAGCACTTTTGGGGAGGGATGATTTTCCTCCTTTCCTGCTTTTCCTGCTTCCCGGTGTTAGTTTTGTACTTGACCCGGAGCTGCAGAATCTGGGGACATCCCGAGCTGATCCAGAATCCGGGATCGGGGGGATCCAGGGTCTGTGTGGGAGCAGGGACAGGTGTCCCCACTCTGGGATCTGAGAACGGGAACAGCAGAACTCCTGGAGCAGTTTGCAGAGGAATTCCCACTCTGCCGCATCCCAGTGCCCGCTCCCATCCCGACCCTTCCCATTTCTCTTCCCAAATCTTTCGCTTTGCTCCCTCCTGGGAGCAGCCGTGTCCCTGTGCGTTCTGGGATGGCTCCGGGGCTGTTTTTAGGGATGCTTTAAATCCCGGTGCTCGTCCTGCTCCGGAGAAAATCCCCACGAGCCGCCCTCAGCCTCCCTTACCTGCCTCAGAATTCCTGCCCGGAGCCGGGCGCTCCTCCGGATTCCTGGACACCTCCCCGGCTCCGCGGGATCGGGAGCAGCACGGGTTTTGTTCAGCCGTGGAGTTTCTTTTTTATCCCTTCCCTTTCCAGCGGCGTTCCCGGATCCCGCTGCCGGCCGCCGAGCCGTTAAATCCTAATTACCTTTTTAGGTTATTATCCTTTTCCTGACGTTCCTTGGGAACGCTCGCCCTGGGAGCCAGCCATTTTGTGTTCCGTGCCGGAACGCGTTTTATGACGCCGACGTCGGGATGTGCCGAGCCCAGATGGGATTGGAGCCGCCTCGTGCCGGGCTCCGGGAAGCCCCTGGAGCGGGATTTGGGTCGGATGGCTCCTCGTGAGGAGCCAGCCCCGCGCGTTTCCCTCGGGATCGCCGGGGCTTGAGCGGGATCCTGGGATTCAGGGGGGGCTCCGGAGGTGGGAGCGCGCCCAGGTGAGCTGGAGGAGTTGGATCTTGCCGGTTCCTGCTCCCTGATCCCGGGAAAACAGGGTTTGGAATGGGTTTTATTCCAACAGTCTCGTATCCGAGTGATGTCCTGGGTTTGGAGCGCCTGGAATGGTGCTGGGACCTCTCGGAGCACCGTGGCTCCGGGGATGGATGTTCCCCCGGGATGTTATGGATCACGTTGGGTTCCTGGGATTAATTCTGGCATTCCAGCCCCAGATGGATATTGGGGGATGCTCTGGGTCCCCTGAGGCTTCTGCAGGTGCCTCTTCCTGGAATACCAGAGGCTTCCCAAGGAACGGAGCAGGCACGGGGCTGGTTTATCCCTGATTTCCCATCCTCGCTCCCTTGGATCCCAGGGATCCGCCTTGGCTCCTCCAGGCCTCGGAATTCCAGTGCTGCTGGAGCGGGGTTGGGAATTCCAGTGCTGCTGGGGAGACCTCACGGCACAGGGAGCACGTGGATCCCTCGTGGAGGATCAGGGATTGTTCCTGGTGGTGGATCAGGAATTACAACCCCTCCATGAGCTCCGGAGGGTCCGAGGCCAGGAATTGGGGCTGGAAGACCAACATGGGGTTTGACCCAAGGGAAAAGCCTCCAAGGAGGATGGGAAGGGGCTGGAGCCTCCCTGGATAAACTCCAGCTGGAATTAACTCCTGGTGCTGCCAAGTCTTGGTTCTGGATTCCATCGGGTAAATCCCAGGATATTTTCCCTCCTGGCTGCATCTCTCCCTGGATATTCCCACTTCTCCCTGGAATATTCCTTCTTTTGGCCCAACTCGCTCGTTCCAGCCTTTCAAATCCTCCCCCTGAGGTTTTTTTTTTACTGGATTTTTTTTTTTCCCTGTGGGCGCCGCATCCAATATCCATGGAAAAGGGGGTGCTGCTTTGTTTGTCTGCGGACGCCAAACCCGTCCTGCCGGCCCCTTTGGAGCAGGAAAAGCGCCGGGAGCCAGCGGAACGTGCCGAGGAGCGCGTGGTGCCGGAGCAGGGACGGGAGCAGAGTCCCCGTGGAGAACCGGGAATCGCCGTCGGGACGGAGCCGGGCCGCGTCCGGCTCTCTGGGATTCCTGGAAAACATTCCAAGGTCAGCCGGGCCGGTCCAGCCGACCCTGCTCATCCCACCCTGGCAGCCTCTGGAATCGTGGCTCTATCCCGAGTGTCCAGGCGCTTGGGGAAGGTGCTCCCAGCTGGAGACACTCCACGGATTTAGCTCCTGTTGTCCACGAGCTTTGCCGCCCTTTGGGAATTCGGCTCCACGGAGGAGGATTTTTTTGGGTGAAGCTGAAGGGAGAGGCCGAGGCTGTTCCCTGGGATGTGCCGGATCCCCGGGAGCCGTGCCGGAGGGCGGCGGGGCCGGATGATCCGGTTTGGGATGTGCCGAGACCGGAGCAGGGCCGGCACTGCCCGGCCTCCGGACCTGCTGGATACCTGGGACTGGAGTAATTCCTGCTCTTTGCTGCGGATTTCTGGATGGAATCAGGAGCTTTCCCAGGGCTCTGGAAATTCCCAGTGGATCCTCCCCTTCCCCCTCCAGCCAAAGGGCCCCATTCAGTACCGAATCCGAAGCCTGATTTAATTTTTATTGGATCTGGCTGAGCCTGGAAAACCTCTGGAGTGGATTAAATAGTGGTGGGCCCCATTCCTGGTAACGGCACTCTGGATTTGTTTGGAATGCCAGAGGAGAGGGCGTTGGGAGACCACCTTGGTGATGGAGCAGGGAGTGAGGGACCAGAGGGTCTCCGGAATTCCTCTGGGATCCTCCCACCCCCTGGAGAGGACGAGCAGGAGATCCTGGATCTCCCTGCTGGCTCCCAGCCGTGCCGGCTCCGTGCTCAGTTCAGGTATCCGTGGCGGGAAGCTCGTTATTCCCAGCAGGAATTATCCTACGGGATGTCGGTCCTGTGGACATCTCCCTCCTTCTCCTGCCCTCTCCTTCCCGGGAGCAGCCGTGAGCCCGTTCCTGGCGGCGCTCCCGGGATCCTGGCGCGTTCCCAGCGGCTCCAGCCGCGGCGCTGGGCGCGGCTCCGAGCGCTCCCGGGGTGTCTGGAACATCCCCGATCCCCCCGGGGTCACTCCTGCGGGACGGGGGCGGGAGCAGCTCCCGCGGCCTGTCCCGGCTTGCTGGGCTAAATTTGGGAGACGTGCGGAGAGACGGGATGAGCAGGTAGGGAAGAGCCCGAGGTGCTCCCGTGGAGGCTCCGTCCGGCCTTTTTTCGGATCGTGTTTGGGATTTCCATCTGTTTTCCTGCCGCCCTCCCCGGCCCCGGTGTCTCCCGTGGGAGCTGAGCTCGTGTGCCGGCTCTACGGATGTGTCATTCCAGGGATTTGTACCCGAGCCAGAGCCTTCTCCTGGCAGGAGTTTGGCTCGGGGAAGGTTTATCCCGGGAATGACGCGGAGCCGAGTCCAGGCAGGTGTGGAGCAGCTCCAGGTGCCTGGGATCCGGCTGCTCGGAGCATGGACACTTTCTGTTCCCTCTGGAGCGGGCAATTCCCGATGCTCCCGAGCCTGCCCCATGGAATTCCCACTATTCCCAGGTGTTTGTCCCGGTCTCCGGCCCTGCTGTGCAGGGAAAGGCCTCGCCCAGCTGGTTTGCAGGTGGAGCTCCCGTGGCTCTTTGTTGTCGGAGCTGGTTCCTTATCAGCCTGGGAGCGGGATTGGGATGGGGCTGGGATGGGCTCCAGGCTTGGGATGGGGCTGGGATGGGCTCCCGCCTGTTTTCCAGAGGGCATTCCTGCACCTGGAGCTGAGGCGGGGGAGCCGGAGAGGTGGGAGGGCAGGGATGGACCTGCCCGTGCCTCCATCCCGGAGCTGCCGAGCATTCCTGCCGGGAGAACCACGCGGTGGGGGATTTCCTGGCATTCCAGGGCTCCCGAGGGCCTTCATCCCGCCTCCCCTTCCTCGCTGAGCCAAATCCGTGGGGTTTAATCCCAAAGGAGGGGTTGTGCTGCCGCTCTCAGGGATTTCAGAGCCTTTCGGAGGAGGAAACTCCTGACCTGGATGGGTTCTGGGGAGGCTGGAGCTCCGTGAGGGGATGGGAGCAGTGCGGGACTGGAATTCTCCAGGGAATTGGGGCTCCGTGAGGGGATGGGAGCAGTGCGGGACTGGAATTCTCCAGGGAATTGGGGCTCCATGAGGAGATGGGAGCAGTGCGGGACTGGAATTCTCCGGGGAATTGGGGCTCCGTGAGAGGATGGGAGCTCCGTGAGACTGGAATTCTCCAGGGAATTGGGGCTCTGTGAGGGGATCAGAGCTCTGTGAGACTGGAATTCTCCAGGGTGTTGGAACTCCATGAGGAGATCAGAGCTCTCCAAGAGGTCGGAGCTCTGTGAGACTGGAGTTTCTCCAGGGCACTGGGGCTCCATGAGGAGCTCTGTGGGACTGGAATTCTCCAGGGAATTGGGGCTCCATGAGGGGATGGGAGCTCTGTGGGACTGGAATTCTCCAGGGAATTGGAGCTCTGTGAGGAGATCAGAGCTCTCCAAGAGGTCGGAGCTCTGTGAGACTGGAATTCTCCAGGGAATTGGGGCTCTGTGAGGGGATCAGAGCTCTGTGAGACTGGAATTCTCCAGGGTGTTGGAACTCCATGAGGAGATCAGAGCTCTCCAAGAGGTCGGAGCTCTGTGAGACTGGAGTTTCTCCAGGGCACTGGGGCTCCATGAGGAGCTCTGTGGGACTGGAATTCTCCAGGGAATTGGGGCTCCATGAGGAGATCAGAGCTCTCCAAGAGGTCGGAGCTCTGGGAAACTGGAGCTCTCCAGGGCACTGGGGCTCCATGAGGAGCTCTGTGAGACTGGAATTCTCCAGGGTGTTGGAACTCCATGAGGAGATCAGAGCTCTCCAAGAAGTCGGAGCTCTGTGGGACTGGAGCTCTCCGGTGTGTTGGAGCTCCATGAGGGGATCAGAGCTCTGTGAAACTGGAATTCTCCAGGGAATTGGGGCTCCATGAGGGGATCAGAGCTCTGTGGGACTGGAATTCTCCAGGGAATTGGGGCTCCATGAGGGGATCAGAGCTCTCTGAGGAGGCCGAGCTGAGCTCGGAGGGGATCCGGGGGTGGCCTCATGGGGATCCTTGGCGCTGACAGTGTCCCTGTCCCCCAGGATGGACCGGATGACCGAGGACGCGCTGCGCCTGAACCTGCTCAAGCGGAGCCTGGAGCCGGCGGAGGAGCGCGAGGACGTCCTGGCCAAGAGGCTCAAGATGGAGGGACACGAGGCCATGGAGAGGCTGAAGATGCTGGCGCTGCTCAAGCGCAAGGACCTGGCGGGGCTGGAGGTGCCCCACGAGCTCCCGGTGAAGCCGGACGGGATCAAGGGATACGAGGAGAAGCTGAACGGGAGCCTGCGGCCCCACGGCGACGGGCGGAGCGCGGCACGGCCGGGCAAGGAGAACATCAACGACGAGCCCGTGGATATGAGCGCCAGGAGGAGGTGAGTGCCGGGAATTCCGGGGTGAGCCGGGAATTCAGTGGCATCCTGGAGAACCCCTTGTGATTATGCCAGGAGATGGGGAGGGGCTCGGGAACGGAGGGATGAGGGGGAATGGCTTCCCGCGGACAGAGGGAGGAATCAGGAAGGAATTGTTCCCTGTGAGGGTTATCCAAGGATTTGTGGATTTCTCATCCCTGGAAGTGTCTGAGGCCAGGCTGGACGAGGCTTGGAGCAGCCTGGGATAGTGGGAGGTGTCCCCGGAGGGTTCTGCTCGGAGTGTGGAGCCGTGGGCCGCATCCTCAGAGGAATTCCTTGGATATTGTGCAATGTGAGGTTACCCAGTGGGGCACCAACATCGGACATGGACGCCTGGATCGGGGAATCAGCCCTGGAAAGAGATGGGAATGTTCCACTCTGAGTTGAGAAGTGGGACTGGGAATGTCTCATTTTCCTTGGGAATGTGCTCCATGTCTCCTCACCTCTGCCTGCCTCCCTCGCCGTGGCTCCTTCTCCAGTGATTCTGTTGGAATTCTGCTCTTCCCTGGACAAAGGAAATCCAACCCTCAGCGATTCCTCATGGACGGGTCCGTTTTCCCTCTTGGATTTGGACTCTGGCTCTGCCTTATTCCCCTGATGGAATTCCAGTAATCCAGCCTGGATGTATCCGGATGCTCCTGCAAAATTATCCCCAGGAGCTGTAAGACATCCCTAATCCAGGAAAAGCCAGGCTCCAGTGCTGGATCGCTCGGGAAGTGCCCGCCCAGTTTGGAACTCCTGGGATGCAGCTTGGTTTGCCTGGATGGGCTCCCTCCGGCTCCTCCTCCTTGGGACACTCTGGAATTTCTCTGCTGGAGCAGGGGCAGCTCCGTGCCCTGGTGCTTTGGAATTTCCACAAGAACAGCTGGGATGTTTGGGAGGCGAAGGCAATCCCAGCTCTGAGCATCTTCCCGGCCTTGGAGCAGCCAAACCTGGGAGCTGGGATTTGGCTCTGGGCTCCCTCCTGGGTGTTCAGAGCTCAGAGTCTGGGATGAGATATTCCATGGTCTCCCCTCGCTCCAAGGACCTTCCAGGGAGCTGGAATTACCTCTGAGCCTGGCAGTCCTTCTGCTCCCTGCTGGATTATCCCACAGTTTTCCAAGGCTCTCCAGCAGCAGGGATGAAATGCAGGATCACAAAGGGCTTTTCTTGGAGTCTCCTTTCTCAGGATGATCCTGCCTGGATTCCACACTGATTTTTGGTTAATTTCTTTTCCTTGCTGCTCCCTTTTGTTTCTCAATCCTGGTCACGGATCGGTTGGATATTCAAGCAGGTTTCCTCTATGGAATGAGCTTTTCCAATAGATTTGGGTTGGGATAGACTTTTGGGAAGTCTCAGCCCCTTCTCCACCACAGTGAGGATGAGCAATTCCAGGCTGGAATATCCCTGCCATTCCCTCCCATCCCAGCACCAGGATACGCTCCTGATTCCCACCTGATTCCCAGGTGGGATTTACACCCCTGGAGAGGGACCTGGGGGGTGAGGGAGTGCTTTGGAGGGAGGGAATCCTTCCCTCCTGGTGTCCGTGCTGGAACGAGGGCGATCCTGCTCCCGCAATCCCACGTTCCCGGCTCAGTGGGATTCCCGAAATCCCACATTCCCGGCTCACGGGGGCTCCTTTCCCCCGCAGTGACCAGGACAGGGGCAGGTTGACCCCGTCCCCGGACATCATCGTCCTGTCGGACAACGAGGCCTCCAGCCCCCGCTCCAGCTCCCGCATGGAGGAGCGGCTCAAGGCGGCCAACCTGGAGATGTTCAAGGTGAGGGAGCGGGAATTCCATCCCAGGAAAGGCACGGCGTGGGGAGGAGGAGGGTGGGTGAAGGATTTGGGGCGTTTCTCACCGAGTTCCAGGTGAAGCTCCCCCTGGTTCTTGCACCCGCGGCCCGAATTCCCGCTCGGATTCAGCTTCCCCTCGCTCCCTTCCTCACGTTCCGCCCCGGTGCCGGGCGTTTTCCAGGGAAAAAGCCTGGAGGAGCGGCAGCAGCTGATCAAGCAGCTCCGGGACGAGCTGCGGCTGGAGGAGGCCCGGCTGGTGCTCCTGAAGAAGCTGCGGCAGAGCCAGCTCCAGAAGGAAAACGTGGTGCAGAAGGTGAAGGCTGGGGATGGGTGGGACAGCGGGGGGACACGGAGCCTCCCTCTGCTCCGCCTGTGGGATTCCCTCACCGATTCCCCCCGGGAAGACAACCCCCTTGGCGCTGGATTCCCGCCCGGAGCGCTGATCCCAGCTCTCTGATCCCTGCCCTCCCAGACCCCCGTGGTCCAGAACGCCGCGTCCATCGTGCAGCCGTCCCCTGCCCACGTGGGACAGCAGGGCCTGTCCAAGATCCCCTCCCGGCCCGGAGCTCAGGGGGTGGAGCCGCAGAATTTAAGGACATTACAGGTGAGAGCATTCCCGTTTTTCCTGGAAAACGCTGATTTTGCTGGAGGCACACAGAGCCGAGGGGCTTTTCCCAAGGAGCAGAGGAATTCCCGCAGTTCCTGGTGGTTGGGGTTGGATTTGGGTTTGTCAGGAATTAGACTCGGGGATCCTGTGGAGCTGGACGTTCCCTGATCCTGTGAATGGCCAGTGTCCCAGCTGGAGTGGGATGAGGATGGTGGGAATTCTCCAGGGCCTGCGGCCTTCCTGCTGCTCCCAAAGGAAAAGCCACTGGAAGCGTTTGCTCCATGGATTTCTGCCGCTCTCCTTGGCCGTGGAGCAATTCCAACCTCCCATGGGAAACAGGGCCATGGTAACTGGAGCTGGGGAAAAGGCCACAATCCTGTAAAATCCAGTCTGGGGGAAAACGAGGGATTTGGGACATTAGGAGTTACCTGGGATTCTGTATAAGCCGGAATTCCGTGGCTCAGGGAATCAATGCTCCAAGCTCCCCTCACTTCCCTGCGATTTTATTACTGAGCTCCAGGAGCACTGGGGGGGGACTGTTGGGGTGTTTTCCCTGCTGCTCCCGGGATCTGATTCCCCGTGGATCCCCCGGCAGGGCCACAGCGTGATCCGCTCGGCCGCCAGCTCGGCGCTGCCCCACATGCTGATGTCGCAGCGTGTCATCGCCCCCAGCCCCGCACAGCTCCAGGGCCAGCGCGGGCCCCAGAAGCCCGGCCTGGTGCGCAGCTCCACGCCCGGGATGAGCCCCGCCATCAACTACCAACCGGTGCGCTGCGGGGGCTTGGGCTGGTGTCCGCTGGGCTGGGGTGGGTTGGGGTGGTTTGGGATGGTTTGGGGTGGTTTGGGGTGGTGACCGCTGGGCTGGGGTGGTTTGGGGTGGGTTGGGGTGGTTTGGGATGGTTTGGGATGGTGTCCGCTGGGTCGGGATGGTTTGGGATGGTTTGGGATGGTGTCCGCTGGTTTGGGATGGTGTGGGATGGTGTCTGCTGGGTTGGGATGGTTTGGGATGGTTTGGGATGGTTTGGGGTGGTTTGGGGTGGTGTCCGCTGGGCTGGGGTGGTTTGGGGTGGTTTGGGATGTTGTCCGCTGGGCTGGGGTGGTTTGGGATGGTTGGGCACTGGTTTGGGATGGTTTGGGATGGTTTGGGGTGGTGTCCGCTGGGCTGGGGTGGTTTGGGGTGGTTTGGGATGGTTTGGGGTGGTTTGGGGTGGTGTCCGCTGGGCTGGGGTGGGTTGGGGTGGTTTGGGATGGTTTCCGCTGGTTTGGGATGGTGTCCGCTGGGTCGGGATGGTTTGGGATGGTTTGGGATGGTTTCCGCTGGTTTGGGATGGTGTGGGATGGTGTCTGCTGGGTTGGGATGGTTTGGGATGGTTTGGGATGGTTTGGGGTGGTGTCCGCTGGGCTGGGGTGGTTTGGGGTGGTTTGGGATGGTGTCTGCTGGGTTGGGGTGGTTTGGGGTGGTTTGGGATGGTGTCTGCTGGGTTGGGATGGTTTGGGATGGTTTGGGCACTGCCCAGGGATCGTTTGGGATGCTTTGGGATGGTTTGGGATGGTGTCCACTGGTTTGGGATGGTTTGGGGTGGTTTCCACTGTTTTGGGATGGTTTGGGATGGTTTGGCACTGGTTTGGGATGGTTTCCACTGGTCTGGGCTGGTGTCCGCTGGTTTGGGATGGTTTGGGATGGTTGGGCACTGCCCAGGGATGCTTTGGGATGGTGTCCGCTGGTTTGGGATGTTTTGGGATGGTGTCCACTGGTTTGGGATGGTTTGGGCTGCCTGGGCACTGGTTTGGGGCTGGTTTGGGATTATTGGGTACTGGTTTGGGCTGAGTTCCACTGCTTTGGGATGGTTGGGCACTGGTTTAGGCTGGGTGGGTGTTGGTTTCCACTGGTTTGGGATGGTTTGGGATGGTGTCCGCTGGTTTGAGATGATTTCCACTGGTTTGGGCTGGGTGGGTGCTGGTTTCCACTGGTTTGGGCTGGTTTTCACTGGTTTAGGCTAGCTGAGCACTGGTTTGGGCTGGTTTCCACTGGTTTGGGCTGGTTGGGCACTGGTTTGGGATGGTTTGGGCTGGTTTCCACTGGTTGGGTCTGGCTGGGCGCTGCTTGGGGCTGGTTTCCACTGGTTGGGGCTGGTTTGTACCGGTCTGCACTGGTTTTTTACCGGTTTGTACCGGTTTGGGTACTGGTTGGGGCTGGTTGGACACTGTTTTGAGCACTGGTTTGTACCAGTTTGGACTGGTTTGGACTGGTTTGGACTGGTTTGCCCCAAGGCAACACCCGTCACACCTCTGCCCGGGACTGCCCCAGCCCGCGTGTCCCCCCGAGAGCTCCTGGGGCTCCGGGGACTTCCTGGGCCCAGCTCCCCCCAAATTATCCCAAATCCCATCCCAAATTCCCTCCTGGGCCCCGCTCCCCCCAGATTATCCCAAATCCCATCCCAAATTCCCTCCTGGGCCCCGCTCCCCCCAAATTATCCCAAATCCCATCCCGAATTCCCTGGTTATCCCAGCTCCCCCCAGACCATCCCAAATCCCCAATCCCGAATTCCCTGTGGGGCCCAGCTCCCCCAAACCATCCCAAATCCCAAATCCCGAATTCCCTGGTTATCCCAGCTCCCCCCAGACCATCCCCAATCCCCATCCTGAATTCCTTCCTTGGCCCAGCTCCCCCAGACCATCCCAAATCCCAAATTCTCTCCTGAGCCCTGCTCCCCCCAAACCATCCCAAATCCCGAATTCCCTGGTGAGCCCAACTCCCCCAAACCATCCCAAATCCCCAATCCCGAATTCCTGCTGGGCCCAGCTCCCCCAAAACCATCCCAAATTCCCTGCTGAGCCCAGCTCCCCAGACCATCCCCAATCCCGAATTCCCTGGTTATCCCAGCTCCCCCCAAATTATCCCCAATCCCGAATTCCCTGGTTATCCCAGCTCCCCCCAAACCATCCCAAATCCCCAATCCCGAATTCCCTGGTTATCCCAGCTCCCCCCAAACCATCCCAAATCCCCAATCCCGAATTCCCTCCTGGGCCCAGCTCCCCCAAAACCATCCCAAATCCCGAATTCCCTGGTTATCCCAGCTCCCCCCAACCCATCCCCAATCCCCAATCCCGAATTCCCTGGTTATCCCAGCTCCCCCAAACCATCCCCAATCCCGAATTCCCTGGTTATCCCAGCTCCCCAGATCATCCCCAATCCCGAATTTCCTGGTTATCCCAGCTCCCCAGACCATCCTGAATCCCCAATCCCGAATTCCCTGGTTATCCCAGCTCCCCCAAACCATCCCAATCCCGAATTCCCTGGTTATCCCAGCTCCCCCCAAACCATCCCAAATCCCCAATCCCGAATTCCCTGGTTATCCCATCTCCCCAGACCATCCCCAATCCCGAATTCCCTGGTTATCCCAGCTCCCCCCAAACCATCCCCAATCCCGAATTCCCTGGTTATCCCGTCTCCTCCGCAGCAATCCGGCTCCTCGGTGCCGTGCCAGCGCTCGTCGTCCTCCGCCATCTACATGAACCTCGCGTCCCACATGCAGCCGGGCTCGGTGGCCCGCGTGTCCTCGCCTCTCCCCAGCCCCAGCGCTCTCTCCGACGCCGCCAATTCCCAGGCGGCCGCCAAGCTGGCGCTCCGGAAGCAGCTGGAGAAGACGCTCCTGGAGATTCCGCCCCCGAAGCCGCCGGCCCCGCTCCTGCACTTCCTGCCCAGCGCGGCCAACAGCGAGTTCATCTACATGGTGGGGCTGGAGGAGGTGGTGCAGAGCGTCATCGACAGCCAAGGTCACTGCCCGGGGTCGTCCCCGAGGGGGAACGGGGATTCCAGGGGGAATTCCGTCCCGATCCGCGGCGTTCCGCGCTGAAATCTTGGGGTTTCAGGGTGAAAATGCGAGGTTTGGGGGAGGCTTGGAAGGGTTTTCAAGGAGTTGCTGGGGGTTTGGGCGGGGAAAAACTGGAATTCCGGGGTGGGTTTGAAGGTGTTTAATGGGTTTTGCAGGAATTCAGACCAGATTTGCGGGATTCTAAAGCAAATTTTCAAGGTTTTGGCCGATCCGCGGGAAATCGCGGCGGGTTCGCCAGGTTTCGCCAAAAACTCCGGCGATTTCGGCGCCGTTTTTTGTGAGCTCAGGCCAGGCTTCAGGGGTTCCAGGGGTGGGAGGCGGGGTGCTGAGGCCGGGTGTGTCCTGCAGGGAAGAGCAGCCCCGCCGTGCCGCGCGTGGAGCCGTTCGTGTGCGCGCAGTGCCGCACGGATTTCACCCCGCACTGGAAGCAGGAGAAGGGCGGCCGGATCCTGTGCGAGCAGTGCCAGACCTCCAACCAGAAGAAGGCGCTCAAGGCCGAGCACACGAATCGCCTCAAGAACGCCTTCGTCAAGGCGCTGCAGCAGGAGCAGGTCGGCGTCACCGGGAATGCCGTCCTGGTGTGGCTCATCCCGGCCTGAACCATCCCAAATCATCCCAAAGTGTCCCATCCCAAATCATCCCAAATTGTCCCATCCCAAACTATCCCATCCCAAACCATCCCACACCATCCCAAACCATCCCAAACCGTCCCAAACTGTCCCATCCCAAACCATCCCAAACTATCCTAAACCATCCCAAACCATCCCAAATCATCCCATCCCATCCCAAACTATCCTAAACTATCCCATCCCAAACCATCCCAGACCATCCCAAACTATCCCATCCCAAACCATCCCAAACCATCCCAAACTATCCTAAACCGTCCCAAACTGTCCCATCCCAAACCATCCCAAACCATCCCACACCGTCCCAAACCATCCCAAACCATCCCAAACTATCCCAAACCATCCCATCCCAAACCATCCCAAACTGTCCCATCCCAGACCATCCCAAATTATCCCAAACTATCCCATCCCAAACTGTCCCATCCCAAACCATCCCATCCCAAATTATCTCAAACTGTCCCATCCCAAACCATCCCAAACTATCCTAAACCATCCCGGCCCAAACCATCCGAAATTATCCCAAACTATCCCAAACTGTCCCATCCCAAACCATCCCATCCCAAACCATCCCAAACTATCCTAAACCATCCCAAACTGTCACATCCCAAATCATCCCAAACTATCCCACACCATCCCAAACCACTCGTCCCATCCCATCTTGTTTTTCCCATTGATCCCATCCCACTCATCCCATCCCAGCCAGGCTGCCGGGGTGCCGTTCCCATGGTTATTGAATGGGGTGGCATTCCCATGGGAACTGAGCAGGATGGCATTCCTGTGGGAATTGGTTGGAATGGCATTCCCGAGGGGTCTGTGGGGATGGCATTCCCAGGGGTGACATTCCCGAGGGGTCTGTGGGGATGGCATTCCCAGGGATGACATTCCCGAGGGGTCTGTGGGGATGGCATTCCCAGGGGTGACATTCCCGAGGGGTCTGTGGGGATGGCATTCCCAGGGCTGCCATTCCCAGGGCTGCCATTCCCAGGGGTGCCATTCCCAGGGGTGGCATTCCCAGGGCTGCCATTCCCAGGGCTGCCATTCCCGGGGCTGCCATTCCCAGGGCTGCCATTCCCAGGGATGGCATTCCCAGGGGTGGCATTCCCAGGCCTTCCATTCCCAGGGGCTGCCATTCCCAGGGGTGGCATTCCCAGGGATGCCATTCCCAGGGATGGCATTCCCAGGGCTGCCATTCCCAGGGGTGGCATTCCCAGGGGTGGCATTCCCAGGGCTGACATTCCCGAGGGGTCTGTGGGGGTGGCATTCCCAGGGCTGCCATTCCCGGGGCTGCCATTCCCAGGGCTGCCATTCCCAGGGATGGCATTCCCAGGGGTGGCGTTCCCAGGGGTGGGTTGGGATGACATTCCCGAGGGGTCTGTGGGGTGACATTCCTGAGGGGTCAGTGGGGATGGCATTCCCAGGGGTGGCGTTCCCAGGGCTGCCATTCCCAGGGGTGGCGTTCCCAGGGGTGGCGTTCCCAGGGATGCCATTCCCGGGGCTGCCATTCCCAGGGGTGGCATTCCCAGCGTTCCCGTCCCCGCACAGGAGATCGAGCAGCGGCTGCAGCAGCAGGCCGCCCTGTCCCCCACGGCCGCGCCCGCCGTGCCCAGCGTGGGCAAACAGGACGGGATCCTGCGGCACCACACGCTCCGGCAGGTGGGATACAACACCGGGATAACGGCGGGATAATGGCGGGATAATGGGGCGGAATAACGGCGGGATAACAGCGGGATAACGGCGGGATAACACCGGGATAACGGCGGGATAACGGCAGGATAACGGGGCGGGATAACACCGGGATAACGGCGGGATAATGGCGGGATAACGGCGGGATAACACCGCGATAACACCGGGATAACACTGGGATAACGGCGGGATAGCGGCGGGATAACGGCGGGATAATGGCGGGATAACGGGGATAACGGGATAACGGCGGGATAACGGCGGGATAACGGCGGGATAACGGGATAACGGGGGCGGGATAACACCGGGATAACAGCGGGATAACGGCGGGATAACAGCGGGATAACACCGGGATAACAGCGGGATAACGGCGGGATAACGGCGCGGAGATGCCGCCCTCTCTCCCCGTTTCCCCGCAATCCCAACGCCTCCCCGTGTCCGTGTCCGTGTCCGTGTCCGTGTCCGTGTCCGTGTCCGTGTCCGTGTCCGTGTCCGTGTCCGTGTCCGTGTCCGTGTCCGTGCCAGGCCCCGCAGCCCCAGAGCAGCCTCCAGCGCGGAATTCCCACCTCCGCCCGCTCCATGCTCTCCAACTTCGCCCAGGCCCCACAGCTCTCCGTGGCCGGGGGGCTCCTGGGAATGCCAGGTACGGCCCCGCCCCCTGGGATGGGATTGGGGTGGGATTGGGGTGGGATTGGGGTGGGATTGGGGTGGGATCGGGATGGGATTGGGGTGGGATTGGGATGGGATTGGGGTGGGATTGGGATTGGGATGAGATTGGGGTGGGATTGGGGTGGGATTGGGATTGGGGTGGGATTGGGGTGGGATTGGGATTGGGATGGGATTGGGTGGGATTGGGGTGGGATCGGGGTGGGATTGGGGTGGGATTGGGGTGGGATTGGGGTGGGATTGCGATGGGATTGGGGATGGGATTGGGATGGGATTGGGGTGGGATTGGGATGGGATTGGGATGGGATTGGGGTGGGATTGGGGTGGGATCGGGATGGGATCGGGGTGGGATCAGTGGAATCGCTGGGATCACTGGGATCAGTGGGGTCCGTGGGGTCTGGGATCTGCGGGGTCTGTGGGATCACTGGGATTGGTGGAATCACTGGGATCCGCGGGGTCCGTGGGATCACTGGGATTGGTGGAATCGCTGAGATCACTGGGATCACTGGGATTGGTGGGGTCTGGGATCCGCGGGGTCTGTGGGATCACTGGGATCGGTGGGATCACTGGGATTGGTGGAATCACTGGGATCTGCGGGGTCTCTGGGATCACTGGGGTCACTGGGATCAGTGGGAGTCCGTGGGATCACTGGGATCACTGGGGGTCCGCGGGGTCACTGGGATCAGTGGGGTCTGTGGGATCCGTGGGATCACTGGGATTGGTGGAATCGCTGAGATCACTGGGATCCGCGGGGTCCGTGGGGTCTCTGGGATCACTGGGATCAGTGGGGTCTGTGGGATCACTGGGATCACTGGGGTCTGTGGGATCACTGGGATCGGTGGAATCGCTGGGATCAGTGGGTTTTGTGGGATCACTGGGATCGGTGGGATCACTGGGGGTCCATGGGGTCTGTGGGATCACTGGGATTGGTGGAATCGCTGAGATCACTGGGATCCGCGGGGTCTGTGGGATCAGTGGGGTCCGTGGGATCACTGGGATCACTGGGGGTCTCTGGGATCACTGGGATCACTGGGGGTCCGTGGGGTCTCTGAGATCACTGGGATCACTGGGATCTGCGGGGTCTGTGGGATCAGTGGGAGTCTGTGGGATCACTGGGATCGGTGGGGTCTGGGATCCATGGAATCACTGGGATCACTGGGATCCGCGGGCTCTCTGGGATCACTGGGATCACTGGGATCGGTGGAATCACTGGGATCACTGGGGGTCCGTGGGGTCTGTGGGCTCTCTGGGATCACTGGGATCACTGGGATCCGCGGGGTCTCTGGGATCACTGGGATCCGCGGGCTCTCTGGGATCACTGGGATCACTGGGATCACTGGGATCGGTGGGATCACTGGGATCCGCGGGATCCGTGGGGCGGGTGCCGGAGCACAGACCCTGGTGTCCCCCAGGAGTGAACATCGCCTACCTGAACGCCGGCATCGGGGGCCACAAAGCGTCGAGCCTGGCGGACCGGCAGCGGGAATACCTGCTGGATATGATCCCGCCGCGCTCCATATCCCAGTCCATCAGCGGGCAGAAATAGCGCCGGCTGCCGCCGCCCCCGGGGAGAGGAGAAACAAAACACAGAACGTGGGAAAAAAAAAACAACAAAACAAACGAAAAAAGAGACAAAAAAACAAACATTTCAAACGGCGACCGTCCCGTTCCCGGGTTTCCCAAACCGATTCCCTTCGGTTTTCCGGGCGGGAGTCGCTGCCGCTCGTTTTGTAACGCCGCCGCTTCCTCCTTGTCTCGTGGGTTGTTTTTTGCCCCTTTTTTTCCTGATTTTTTTCCTCCCTCCCTTGGCTCCGTGGATGGTTAAAGCTTTTTTCTCCCTTTTCCAGAGACTTTGGCGAGGGCACCTTCAGTTCCCTGCGGGGAGATTTTGGGGGGCAGCCTGTGCTGATTGCGGGGGTGCCTCTGATCCCGGGGGGACAAATCCCTTTGGATCTGATTCCGGGGGGACAAATCCCTTTGGATCTGATTCCGGGGGGACAAATCCCTTTTGGATCGGATCCCAGGGGCACAAATCCCTTTTGGATCTCATCCTGGGGGGGACAAATCCCATTTGGATCTGATCCCGGGGGCACAAATCCCCTTTGGATCGGATTCCGGGGGGACAAATCCCTTTGGATCTGATCCCGGGGTGTCACCACCCTCCTGACCCCAGTCCCGGGGGTCACCTGTCCCCTGACCCCAATCCCGGGGGTCACATCCCCCTGTCCCCAATCCCGGGGGTCACATCCCCCTGACCCCAATCTTGGGGGTCACGTCCCCCTGACCCCAATCCCAGGGTGTCCCCTGACCCCAATCCCGGGGTGTCACCTCTCTCCTGACCCCAATCCCAGGGGTCACATCCCCCTGTCCCCAATCCTGGGGTGTCACCTGTCCCCTGTCCCCATTCCCAGGGGTCCCCTGTCCCCAATCCCGGGGGTCACGTCCCCCTCGGCTCCGCAGGAGGACCCCGGAGATGCCAGCCCTGAGCCCTGGGCTCCCGTCCCCATCCCGATGTCCCTGAGGTGACAGTCCCACACCAGGGGGTCCCTTGGTGTCCCCAGGGGTCCCCCGAGGTGACCAGACCCCCCACAGGTGTCCCCCAGGAGTGTCCCCGCTGTCCCTGTCCCCGTGGGGGGATGCGGTGGCTCCGGAGCAGAGAGAAGGTGCAGCCAGGCCGGGTGAGTGTCCCCACGGCTGTCCCCACGGCTGTCCCCACGGCTGTCCCCAGCCCCTGCATGCTCTGCAGCCACACCCACCTCTCCCTGTCACCTCTGTCACCCAGGGGTGGCACCCGTGTCCCCCAGGGACAGCGGAGAGGGTCCCTGTGGGGCACCCTGGGGGTGACAGGGGTGACACTGGGGGGTCCCTGATGTCCCCTGTGTCCCCAGGGGTGGCACTGGGGGGGTCTCTGATGTCCCCTGTGTCCCCAGGGGTGGCACTGAGGGGGTCTCTGATGTCCCCTCTGTCCCCAGGGGTGGCACTGGGGAGGTCCCTGATGTCCCCTGTGTCCCCAGGGGTGGCACTGGGGGGTCTCTGATGTCCCCTCTGTCCCCGGGGGTGGCACTGGGGGGTCCCTGATGTCCCCAGAGGTGACACTGGGGGGTCTCGGGGGTGTCGAGGACAACCCAAAGCAAGAAAATGAGCCGCGAGAAAACTCTCGATTTGCACTTCACCTTTCCCTTCCCAAACCTTCCCAAACCTTCCCAAACCTTCCCAAACCATCCCAAACCATCCCCTCCTTTCCCGTTCCCTCCTTTCCCGTTCCCTCCTTTCCCGTTTCCTCCCTCGCTGTTTTTTCATGGTTTCAGTGAATTTTGGTCATTCCCCTTTTCCTGACTTTGGGAATTTCCCTGATTCCTGCTCCTCTCCTGCAATTCCCAAGCGCCGCCTCCCCGATGGGAGGGGGGCCCCAAATCCCCCCAAAAAACCCCAAAAACCCCCCCAAAAACCCCCCAAAACCCCCCAGAGCAGGGGAGGGGGACACCCCAAATCCAGGGGGGTCCCAATTCCCAAATTCTCCCACCTGGAAACTTTCGGGGGACCCCTCCCCTAAATTGGGAGCCCCGCCCACCCCATGAACTGGGGGGACCCCGAAATAGCAGGAGGGACCCCCAATCCCAACCCCAAATCCTGCGGCCATTGGGGCCCCCCTCTGCAGCCCCCTCCCCGAATTCAGTGAGCACTTACCCTGGGGGACGTGGGGTCGGACCCCCAAAATCCCCCCAGAGGCAAAAAAAAAATATTAATTGGGGTTTATTCTGTTTTTTGGGGGGGCGGGGGGGGTTTATATCGAGACATGGGGAATTTTGGGGTGTTTCCTTTGGCTTTGACCGTTTCCAGCTGTTTTCCCCTTTCCCCCTTTTTCCAGGTCCCTCCCCAAAATCCTCGCCCCGGGAGCACTTTGACAGGTCGGGTTTTTGGGGCTAAAACCTGAATTTTGGGGTTATTTTAGGGGTTTATTTTACTTTGGAGGGGGTCACTCCCCCTCCGTCCCCCGGGGGTCCCCCCAAGTGCCACTGTCCCCCCCCAGGGCCCCTGGGCCGAGTTCTAATGAGAAAATTAATTAAAAAAAAAAAATTCTTTAAAAAAAATAAAAAAAGGGATTTTTCACCCACGAAAATGGTGAAAACCTTGGGAAAAAAAAAAAAAAAAAAAAATAAATCCCGAACCCAAGTGCAATAGGGGGGGGCCCGGGGGGGCCGAGCTCTTGGTGCTATAATCAAATTGGGGGGTTTTTGTCACCCCTCCCTGGGGGGTCTCAGCCCCGGGGGCTGCGGGCAGTTCCCCCCCCCCCAAAAAAAAAATGATCCCGGGCAGTTCCCACCCCCCAAAAAACGACCCCCGACCCAAACCCAGTCCCCAGCCCCAGAACCGACCCCCAAAGTGACCCCAAACCCATTCCTGGGACAGGGGGGGGACATTCCCACCCCCGGGGTGACCCCGGTGACCCCAGGGTGACCCCAGGGTGACCCCGGGGTGACCCCAGGGTGACCCCAGGGTGACCCCAGGGTGACCCCAGGTGACCCCAGGTGACCCCAGGGTGACCCCAGGCTCCTGAGCAGTTCCCACCCCCCAAAGTGAGTCCCCCCAATCCCGAGGGTGACCCCAAACCGGTCCCGGGCAGTTCCCCCGCCCCGTTCCCGGAATTCCGGGGGGGGTTTGGATTCCGGCCCCCCTCCCCCTCAGCATAGGTTTATCCCTATTTTTATTATTATTATTATTATAATTATTATTATTTTTTGGCTTGTCCCTCCTCTCCCCCCCCCGCCGCCCCCAGGGCTGTGATATCCCAGAAAATTCCCTTTTTTTATTCCCCCTCCCACCCCCCGGCTCCAAACTTCAAGGATTTTTCCTGCTTTTTTTCCGGCTAGGGGTAGATCCGCTTGTGAAAATGCTTTTTTGGGGTTTCTGTTTCGGGGGAGGGGAGGGTTTTTTTTTTTTTTTTGGTTCCTCCAAAGGCATTTCCCATTCCCAATTCCCGCCCCCGATTCCCGATCCCGCCCCGTTTGCTTCCGCTCTCGCTGCCGATATAACCAGGACTCATCCGTGTATATAAAACTTGAGCTGTTTCTTGACACATTAAAAAGGTGATTAAAAAAAAAAAGAGAGAAAAAAAAACCCAAAAAAAAGGACAAAAAAAATAAAAAAGGACAAAAAAAAAAAGGACAAAAAAAAAAAAAAAGGACAAAAAAAAAAAAGAAAAAAAAGGTTGAAAAGAAAAAAAGGTTGAAAAGAAAAAAAAAAATCCGCCAAAAAAAAAAAAAAGCCAACCAAACCTGTACATTGTGTAGAAAAAAAATGAAAAAAAAGGAAAAAAAAAATTTAAAAAAAGGAAAAAAAAAAAACCGAGAAAACAACAAAAAAAAAACTATGGAAAACCGGCAAAACCCTTCCCGGGAAGCGCCGGGAAGGACCCGCCTGGGTGTTGTGGAAGTGTCACGTCCGTGTCGTGTGACCTGGTGTGTGTGACATGAACCGTGCAAGGAGGGGGGGGCCGGGGGCGGCTCCGGGACCCCCGGGCCCCATCCCCAAATCTGTGCCTTTCACACGGGGCGGCACCGGGACCCCCGGGGGGGCCGAGATCCCTGTTCCTGTATTTGCACTGTTTTTATTCTGGATTGGCTTCCCGACAATACACGGCTCCAACAAGCCCCCGGCTGCGCCTCTTCCTCTCCCCCCACCCAAAAAAAAATACCCCCAAAAAAATAAAAATTCCCTCCTCGGGAGCGTGGGGACGGGGCGGGAAATTCGGGATGGGAAAGGGAAATTCGGGATGGGAAAGGGAAATTCGGGATGGGAAAGGGAAATTCGGGATGGGAAAGGGAAATTCGGGGTGGGAAAGGGAAATTCGGGGTGGGGAAGGGAAATTCGGGATGGGAAAGGGAAATTCGGGATGGGAAAAGGGTGGGATGGGAAAGGGAAATTCGGGATGGGAAAGGGAAATTCGGGATGGGAAAGGGAAATTCGGGATGGGAAAGGGAAATTCGGGATGGGAAAGGGTGGGAAAGGGTGGGATGGGCCCCAAAATTCCAGGATTTCAGCCCCGTTTTCCAGATTTTGCACCCAAGTGTTTTAATTTCCTGGCCAAATTTGGGGAGGGGGGTTTGGGGAAAGTTTCCAGGATTTCAAGCCCAGTAAAAAAAAAAAAAAAAAAAAAAAAAAAAAAATTGAAGGTTTTAGGCCCAATTTCAGGTCAAAACGGTGGGATTTGGGTCTCAGTTTGCAGGGTTTTAATTCCCCATGTTTCCGGCCCGGTGTGGAATTGTGATCTGAACTTGCAGGATTTCAGTTCTGGATTGGGGCCAAACTTTGAGGATTCCGGCAGAAATCTGGGATTTCAGCCGCCGTTTGCAGCGTTTGACCCCCAGCTTCTGCCCTCAGCCCCAGAATTAGTGATTTAATCCCAATTTCCAGGGGTTTGGCCCCAGCTGCAGGATTTAAATCCCATTTCTGTCCTCAGCCCAAATGTCGGGGATTGTGGCCCCCCGTCTCTGGGGTTTGGTCCAGATCTGGACCATTTCAGCCCCAAATCCGCAGGATTTTAACCCAGTTCTGGCTCGGGGTGGGGGCGGGTGGAAATGGGGCTTTTTGCACAAATTTAAGGGGTTTTCCCCATTTTTTTTTTCCTCTTTTCCATCGGGTTTGAGCTCGGGGCCGATGGCGAAGTGGGGGGCGGGGAGGGGGCCAGGACCCCCCGATTTTTGAAGAAAGGCTTAAAAATAAAACGAATTTAAACTTCGGCCCTTGGCAATAATTATTTAATTAGGAGAGGGATCCTTTGCTGGGAGGAGACCCCAAATCCAGGTGGGGCCCCCCTTTTCCCTCCCCATTCCCCCCAAAAACCTCCAGGACACGGGGACAGCGGCTTCGGTGTCCCCGCCCCCGACCTGGGGGTGACAGGGACCAGATTTGCTACAAAAAAGAGTTTTTATTCGCCAAAAAAGGACCCCGAAATTGGGGATTTGTTGTGTACAAAGACCCCCGGGGAGGGGGGAGGCACCGGCGGCTGGGGAGGGGACAGGGAGGGGACAAGGACCCCCAGGAGGGGACAGGAGGGGACAGGGACCCCCGGGAGGGGACAGGGACCCCCGGGAGGGGACAGGGAGGGGACAGGGACCCCCGGGAGGGGACAGGGAGGGGACAGGGACCCCCAGGAGGGGACAGGGACCCCCGGGAGGGGACAGGGAGGGGACAGGGAGGGGACAGGGACCCACGGGGGGGGACACGGGGGGGTCGGGGATTGACGTGGGGAGCTGGGGGACACTTGGGGGACACGGAGGGGGACACGGAGGGGACAGGATGGCCTCGGGGACCCTCCGGGACGGACGTGGGGGACCCTCGGGATGGATTTTGGGGACCCCGCGGTGGACACGGGGCGCTCGGGGACGGCAGGATGGACACGGGGGGACACACCTGGGCACACCTGGGGACACCCGCGGGGGGCACAGGACCCCGATAAGGGACATGGGGACCCCCGGGCCGGACACGGGCCCGCTCAGATGCGGAGCCGCCCGTCCCGGAGCCGCTCCCAGCGCTCGGCGTCCAGCGGCACGAAGCTTCTGGCGGCTTCGTCCAGCACCAGCAGCGGCTCCGGCACCAGCGCGGGGTCGCAGCCGTCCCTCGCCAGCCGCACCTTCTGCTGCTTGAACGTCTCCGTCATCTCCAGCCGCTCCTGGCGACAGCGGCGGCGTTGGGGACCCCCGCGGCAGCCCCCGGGACCCCCGGACCCCCGGGACCCTCAGACCCTCGGGACCCTCGGACCCCTGGACCCCCGGGACCCCCAGACCCCGGGACTCCCAGACCCCCAGACCCCCGGACCCCCAGACCCCCCGACCCCGGGACCCCCCGGACCCCCAGACCCCCAAACCCCCAGACCCCCGGACCCCCGGACCCCCGGTACCCCCAGACCCCCAGACCCCCAGACCCCCGGATCCCCGGACCCCCAGACCCCCGGACCCCCAGACCCCCGGGACCCCCAGACCCTCGGACCCCCAGACCCCCGGAACCCCCGGACCCCCAGACCCCCGGGACCCCCAGAACCCCCGGACCTCCGGACCCCCGGGACCCCCGGACCCCCGGGACCCCCACACCCCCGGGACCCCCACACCCCCGGGACCCCCGGACCCCCGGGACCCCCGGACCCCCAGACCCCCAGACCCTCGGGACCCCTGGACCCCCAGACCCCCGGGACCCCCGGACCCCCGGGACCCCCGGACCCCTAGACCCCCGGACCCCCGGACCCCCAGACCCCCGGGACCCCCAGACCCCCGGGACCCCCCCGACCCGCAGACCCCCGGTACCCCCGGACCCCCGGTACCCCCAGACCCCCGGACCCCCGGGACCCCCGGAACCTCCAGACCCGGGACCCCCGACCCCAGGACCCCCAGACCCCGGGACCCCCGGACCCTAGACCCCTGGACCCCCGGACCCCTAGACCCCTGGACCCCCAGACCCCCGGGACCCCTCGGACCCCCGGACCCCCGGGACCCCCGGACCCCTAGACCCCCGGACCCCCGGACCCCCAGACCCCCCAGACCCCGGGACCACCAGACCCCCGGGACCCCCGGACCCCCGGACCCCCGGACCCCCGGGACCCCCAGACCCCCGGACCCCCGGACCCCCAGACCCCCAGACCCCGGTACCTGCAGGCGCAGGAAGCGCGGCCGCGCGTACGGCGGCAGCAGCCGCTCCAGGTGCTGGTAGAGGCCGGGTCCGTCCAGGGAGCGGCCGGGCCGCAGAACCAGCGCGGCCATCCCGGCACGGCCCTCGTGGCCTGCGGGCGAGGGGACACTTGGGGCGCTCCGCGGGGCCGGGAGTGTCCCCGGGAGGTGGCACCGGGGCCGGCGGTACCTGGGACGGTGACACCGTAAACGGTGGCTTCCTGCAGCGCCTCGTGGGCCAGCAGCGCCTCGGCCACTTCCGTGGTGGCCACGTTCTCGCCTTTCCACCTGGGAGGGGACGGGGAGGAGACCCCCAAAATGTTTCACGGGGCTGAGACGACCCCGGAACGCTGAACGGGGCTGAGCCCCGAGGGGAGGGGGCTCTGGGGGTGCCCCCAGCCCGGGGGGGCTCCGGCACCTGAAGGTGTCCCCGATGCGGTCGCGGAAGCGCACGAACTGCTCCTCGTCCTGCTCCACCAGGTCCCCGGTGTTGAAGAACTCGTCGCCCTCGGCGAAGACCCCGCGGAGCAGCTTCTGCTCCGACAGCTCCGGGCTGCCGGCGTAGCCCAGGAACGGCGTCCGGGGCGTCACCGGGGCGATCAGCAGCCCCGTCTCACCTGCGGGGACGGCGACGGTGACACGGCCACCTCGGGCACCCCCAGGAGCCGCCCCACGGCCGCTGCTCACCCGTCCGGGCGCGGATGCAGCGTCCGGCCTCGTCCCGTTCCGGAGCTCCGGCCGCGACGTCGTAACGAACGACCTCAAAGGGCGAGAAGAGCTGGGGAGAGGCGCCGGGGACGGGAATCAGCGCCCAGAGCGGGGATTCGGGGCGCTTTTGGGGCGCGGCCCCTCATCCTCTTGTCCCCCAGACCTTGTAGATGAAGCTGCAGCGGCCCACGGCGCCCGGGGTGCCGGTGTAGTTGAAGAGGGTGACGTTGCCCTCGCTCATGCCGTACGTCTCCACGATGCGCACGGGCCCGAAGCGCTGCTGGAAGCTTCGCCACACGTCGGGCCGGAGGCCGCTGCCCACCGCCAGCCTCAGCCCGTGCTGCCGCTCCCCGGGCCGCTGCGGGGCCACCGTCAGCTCCGGGGCTGCTCCCCCGGGACCCCCCTCGCCCGGCGGCCCCAGCCCTGACCTGCGGCTGGTTCACCAGGTAGCGGCACAGCTCCCCGATGTACTGGAACACGGTGACGCCCTCGGCGCGGCAATCGTCCCAGAACTGGCTGGCCGAGAACTTCTCCTTCAGCACGCACGTGGCTCCTGCGGGATGGAGACGAGGGGGATCAGCCCCCGAAACATCCCCGGAGCCCCCCCGGCCCCGAGCCCCCCGCTCACCGATGCCGAGGCAGCCGACGACGCCCAGGAGGGCCCCGGCCATGTGGTACAGGGGCAGCGCCAGGTACACGACGTCGCGGCTGGAGGCTCCCACCAGCTCGTAGAAGCTGAGGCACATGACGGCCTTGAGGTGGGACACGCGGGCGGCTTTGGGGAGGCCTGGGAGGGGAAAACAGAGTTGAGTCTCCTCAGAAGCTGAGTTGAGCTCACCCAGAACCCCCCCGGCCCCGGCCCCGGCCCCACCGGTGGTGCCCGAGGTGAAGATGTAGAGGCAGGTGTCGTTCATGTCCTCGGGCTCCCACACGTCCTCGGGCTCCAGCTCCTCGGAGGCCGCGTCCAGCAGCTCCTGCAGCGCCACGACTCCGGGCGGGTACGGCCCCGCTCCCAGCACCCACACGGCCACGCCGTCCTCCCGCAGCCCGGGCAGCAGCGGCTCCACCGACCCGAACAGCTCTGGGGGGACCAACCTGCTGTCCCCGGTGTCACCAGCCCGGCCCCGGTGCCACCACCCCGGCCCCGGTGTCACCACCCCGGCCCCGGTGTCACCATCCCGGCCCCGGTGTCACCACCCCGGCCCCGGTGCCACCATCCCGGCCCCTGTGTCACCACCCCGGCCCCTGTGTCACCATCCCGGCCCCGGTGTCACCACCCCGGCCCCTGTGTCACCATCCCGGCCCCGGTTGTCACCACCCCGGCCCCTGTGTCACCACCCCGGCCCCGGTGTCACCATCCGGCCCCGGTGTCACCACCACCCCCGGCCCCGGTGCCACCATCCCGGCCCCCGGTGTCACCACCCCGGCCCCTGTGTCACCACCCCGGCCCCGGTGTCACCACCCCGGCCCCGGTGTCACCATCCCGGCCCTGGTGTCACCATCCCGGCCCCTGTGTCACCACCCCGGCCCCTGTGTCACCACCCCGGCCCCGGTGTCACCATCCCGGCCCTTGTGTCACCATCCCGGCCCCGGTGCCCCCCGTGCCACCCACCCACCCCATGTCCCCCTCATTCCCTTGTCCCACCCCGTTGGTTATTCCCCTGGCCCCACTCCGGCTCCCGGTCCCCTCATCCCCCGGGTGCCACCTCTGTCCCCAGTTACACCCCGGGATCTCCCCGCCATCCCCCCGGTTTCCCCGGTCCCCTCCCGGTGTCCCCCCGTTATTCCCCTGGGCCCCGAAATCTCCCCGGCTCCTCTCGGCCTTTTCCCCCCACTGTCCCCCCACTGTCCCCGCTGTCCCCCGCTGTCCCCCCGCTGTCACCCCGCTCCCCTCCCGCTGTCCCCCGCTGTCCCCCCACTGTCCCCGCCGTGTCCCCCCGCTGTCCCCCCGCGCTGTCCCCGCCGTGTCCCCCGCTGTCCCCCCACTGTCCCCGCTGTGTCCCCCGCTGTCCCCCGCTGCCCCCCACTGTCCCCGCTGTGTCCCCGCCGTGTCCCCCGCTGTCCCCCCGCTGTCACCCCGCTCCCCTCCCGCTGTCCCCCCACTGTCCCCGCGCTGTCCCCCCGCTGTCCCCGCCGTGTCCCCCCGCCGTGTCCCCGCGCTGTCCCCCGCCGTGTCCCCGCCGTGTCCCCGCGCTGTTCCCCGCTGTCCCCCGCTGTCCCCGCTGTCCCCCGCTGCCCCCCGCTCCCCTCCCACTGTCCCCCACTGTCCCCCCGCTCCCCTCCTACTGTCCCCCACTGTCCCCCCGCTGTCCCCCCGCTGTCCCCCCGCTCCCCCCCCGCTGCCCCCCACTGTCCCCGCGCTGTCCCCGCGCTGTCCCCCCGCTCCCCTCCCGCTGTCCCCGCTGTCCCCGCGCTGTCCCCGCTCTCACCGTCCGCCACCAGCAGCGCCCGCGCCCCGCAGCCGCGGAGGCAGTGGCGGAGCCCCGCGGGTCGCAGCGCCGTGCCCAGGAACGCCGGGCGGGCCCCGAGCGCCGCCAGCCCGAACCAGCCCCACACGAAGCGGGGCTCGTTGGCCACCAGCAGCCCCACGGCGTCGCCGGGCCTCGGCGGGGCCCGCAGCGCCCGCAGCGCGTTCGCCACCCTCGCCACGCTCCTCGCCGCCCGCCCCAGCGGCTGGGCGCCGCCCCGGGCCCGCAGGAACGGCGTGTCCGGGCCGGTTCGGGCCGCCCGCAGGAACCGGGCCGGCAGCGAGCCGCCGGGGCCGCGCCGCGCCCGCCGCCGCGCCCGCAGCGCCCGCAGCGCGAACGCCAGGTCGGCCCAAAGGTGCGGCCGCAGGAGCCGCTGCAGCGCCAGCAGCGCGCCCAGAGCCGCCAGCAGCGCCCCGGCCAGCGGCGCCGCGGGGACTGTCCCCAGGAGCGTCCCCAGGAGCGTCCCCAGGAGCGTCCCCAGAGCCGCCGCCAGCGCCATCGCCCCGCGCCCGCCTCACGGGGCGGGGCGGCCACGCCCACCCTGGCCACGCCCCCCCGCCCGGCCACGCCCACCCTGGCCACGCCCACCCTGGCCACGCCCCCGCCCGGCCGCGCCCACTCTGGCCACGCCCACTCTGAGTCCTCCCCACACCACACCCCCGGACCCCTCTGCCAAATGCAGCCCCGCCCGTGTCCCCACCGCGGGCCGCCAGTGTCACCCGTGTCACCCCCATGTCACCCGTGTCCCCACTGCGGGCCCCCAGTGTCACCCGTGTCACCCCCATGTCACCCGTGTCCCCACCGCGGGCCCCCAGTGTCACCCGTGTCACCCCCATGTCACCCGTGTCCCCACTGCGGGCCCCCAGTGTCACCCGTGTCACCCCCATGTCACCCCCATGTCACCCCCAGTGTCACCCCTGTCCCCACTGCGGTTCCCCAGTGTCACCCCTATGTCACCCCCATGTCACCCGTGTCCCCACCGCGGGCCCCCAGTGTCACCCCTATGTCACCCCCATGTCACCCCTGTCCCCACCGCGGGCCCCCAGTGTCACCCCCATGTCACCCCCATGTCACCCCCATGTCACCCCCAGTGTCACCCCTGTCCCCACTGCGGTTCCCCAGTGTCACCCCCATGTCACCCCATGTCACCCCTGTCCCCACTGCGGGCCCCCAGTGTCACCCGTGTCACCCCCAGTGTCACCCCTGTCCCCACCGCGGTTCCCCAGTGTCACCCCCATGTCACCCGTGTCACCCCCATGTCACCCCTGTCCCCACCGCGGGCCCCCATGTTACTCCCAGTGTCACCCCGTGTCACCCCCAGTGTCACCCGTGTCCCCCCCAGTGTCACCCCTGTCCCCATTGTCACCTCCGCCGTGTCCCGTGTCCCCCCAGCCCTGTCCCCGCCGTGTCCCCCCTGTTGTCCCCCCGTGTCCCAGATTCCCGGTGGCCCGGGGGGGTCTGGCAGTGTCACCGTCCCGGGGAGGGGACACGTGTCCCTGGAGGCCACCCGGGGGTGGGGACACACGGCCGCCGCCCCCGCCACAAACCGGGGCCGTTCCATACAAAAACACGAGTTTTTTTATTGCTGCTTTTTCTTTAAAAACAGTTACAAACGCTGAGGGACCCCCCAAACCCCGCCGGCCACGGGCGCTGGACCCCCCGGGACCCCCGGGACACCCCGGGACACCCCGGGACCCCCGGGACACCCCGGGACACCCCGGGACCCCCGGGGACACCCCGGGACACCCCGGGACACCCCAGGACACCCCAGGACACCCCAGGACACCCCGGGACACCCCGGGACAGCCCGGGACAGCCCGGGACACCCCAGGACACCCCGGGACCCCGGGGACGCTTTTCCCGGGATGGGGACGGGCAGGACCCCCCCTGTCCCCGTCCCCAAATGACCCTGGAGCAGCCACTCGGTTCCACCCTTTATTTACATTTCTGCGGGAGAACTGGGGTCCCCCGTGTCCCCCCCTGTCCCCTCCTGTCCCCGTGTCCCCTCCTGTCCCCGTGTCCCCTCCTGTCCCCCCTGTCCCCTCCTGTCCCCGTGTCCCCTCGGGGTAGGGACACCGCGACCCCTCCCCACGGCCGTGAGAAGGGGGAGGCACCCCAAGGCGCGGGTTTTGGGGGGACAGCCCCGACCCCCGGGGGGTCGCTGGCACCGGTTTTTGGGGGGCTCCGGGCTGGGGAGGGGGTCCCTGCCCTCAGTCACTGTCCGAGCCCACGGCAGAGGAACCTTTCCTTTTCCTCTTGGCCGGTTTGGGTTTGGCGTCCTCCTCCTCCTGCGGGGACAGGTGACACGGGGACAGGTGACACGGGGACAGGCGACACGGGGGCGTCACCGCAGCGCTTTGGGGACCCTGAGGGGACCCGGGGGGACTCTGGGGGTCTCACCGAGGCGCTGCTGGAGGCGGACTCCTCCTCGTTGTTGGGGGGCTGCGCGGCGTTCTTGCGGCTGCGCGGGCTGGAGAGCGCCGTGCCCTTCCTGCGGCTCTTGGGCGGTTTGCTGGACGAGTCCTCGTACTCCTCGGCCAGGGAAAACAGGTCCGAGAACCTGCGGGCGGCTCCGGGCCTCAGGAGGGGGGTTTTTTTTTGGGGAGGGGGGGTTTTTTTTGGGGAGGGGGTTTTTTTTGGGGAGGGGGAGGCACGGGGAGTCTCTCACTTCATTTTGTGAGCCTCATCGCAGCTGGCCTGGACGTGCTGCAGCGCCTGCAGGATCGGCGTCTGGCTGAAAACTGGGAGAGACGGACAGGGATGGGGTCAGGGGGAGGGTCCCGAGCCCCCCGAGACCCCCCGAGCCCCCCAGGGCAGGAGAGGCACCCACAGTTGTGCTTGGTGTTGGTGAGGTTCAGCCGGAGGTTGTCCAGGTGCTCCAGGATCTGCTCCAGGGTCAGCTGCGCCAGTTTGCTGCTGGAGCTGCGCAGGCTGAGCGGGGAAAGATCCCAAAAAAAAAAAAACCGGGATGGGACCTCCCAAATCCCACCCTGAGCTGAGCTCGGCCCCCTGGCCCTGAGCCAGAGATTGGGAATTCACCGCGGAGCTGGGAATTCACCCCGGAGCTGGGAATTCACCCCGGAGCTGGGAATTCACCCCAGACACTGGGAATTCACCCCGGAGACTGGGAATTCACCCCGGAGCTGGGAATCCACCCCAGAGACCGGGAATTCACCCCAGACACTGGGAATTCACCCCAGAGCCGGGAATTCACCCCCGGAGCTGGGAATTCACCCCGGACACTGGGAATTCACCTCAGACACTGGGAATTCACCCCGGAGCCGGGAATTCACCCCGGAGACTGGGAATTCACCCCGGAGCTGGGAATCCACCCCAGAGACCGGGAATTCACCCCAGACACTGGGAATTCACCCCAGAGCCGGGAATTCACCCCCGGAGCTGGGAATTCACCCCAGACACTGGGAATTCACCCCAGAGCCGGGAATTCACCCCGGAGCCGGGAATTCACCCCGGAGACTGGGAATTCACCCCGGAGCTGGGAATTCACCCCAGAGACTGGGAATTCACCCCAGAGACTGGGAATTCACCCCAGACACTGGGAATTCACCCCAGAGATTGGGAATTCACCCCGGACACTGGGAATTCACCCCGGAGACTGGGAATTCACCCCGGAGACTGGGAATTCACCCCGGAGACTGGGAATTCACCCCAGAGACTGGGAATTCACCCCGGAGCTGGGAATTCACCCCGGAGCTGGGAATTCACCCCAGAGACCGGGAATTCACCCTGGGAGCTGGGAATTCACCCCGGAGCTGGGAATTCACCCCAGACACCGGGAATTCACCTCAGACACTGGGAATTCACCCCAGACACTGGGAATTCACCCCAGACACTGGGAATTCACCCCAGACACTGGGAATTCACCCCGGAGACTGGGAATTCACCCCAGAGACTGGGAATTCACCCCAGGGACTGGGAATTCACCCCAGACACTGGGAATTCACCCCAGACACTGGGAATTCACCTCAGACACTGGGAATTCACCTCAGACACTGGGAATTCACCTCCACGGGGCTGGGCACGGGGAGGGGAGGGAAAACACCCCTAATTCCTTAGGGAGGGAATTGTTGGGAAGCAGGGAACTGAATTCCCAGACCTCTGTGACTCCTGGGCCAGGTGACAAAAAACCTCAATTCCCAGGGACAGAATTCCCAGACCTCTGTCACTCCTGGGACAGATGACAAAACCCCCCAATCTCCCAACTCCCAGGGACAGAATTCCCACACCTCTGTCATTTCTGGGGCAGGTGAAAAGAAACTGCCCCAATTTCCCAGACCGGGAATTCCCAGGAAGCAGGATACAGAATTCCCAGACCTCTATCACTCCTGGGACAGGTGACAAACCCCCCACAATTCCCCAATTCCCAGGGACAGCATTCCCAGACCTCTGTCACTCCTGGCACAGATGACAAACCCCCCCCAGTTTCCCAACTCCCAGGGACAGCATTCCCACACCTCTGTCACTCCTGGCACAGGTGACAAAAAGCCCCCAATTCCCAGGGACAGCATTCCCAGACCTCTGTCACTCCTGGCACAGATGACAAACCCCCCAATCTCCCAACTCCCAGGGACAGCATTCCCAGACCTCTGTCATTTTTGGGGCAGGTGAAAAGAAACCACCCCCCCAATTTCCCAGACTGGGAATTCCCAGGAAGCAGGATACAGAATTCCCAGACCTCTGTCACTCCTGGCACAGATGACAAAACCCCCCAATCTCCCAACTCCCAGGGACAGCATTCCCACACCTCTGTCACTCCTGGGACAGATGACAAACCCCCCCAGTTTGCCAATTCCCAGGGACAGCATTCCCACACCTCTGTCACTCCTGGCACAGGTGACAAAAAGCCCCCAATTCCCAGGGACAGCATTCCCAGACCTCTGTCCTTTCTGGGCCAGGCCAGAAGAACCCCCCAGAATCCCCCAGGGTGAGAATTCCGGGAATGGGGGCGCCCAGACCTCTGCCTCTTGCGGGGCAGGCTGTTGTTCTTGATGAGCAGCGCCTTGATGTGCTCCCCCAGGAGGTCGTCGTGCCGCAGCCCCCAGTGCCGCAGGATGCTGGTGGTGAACTGGTCCTCGGGGTGGCACGGCCGGCTCAGCACCATCTTCACCATCTCCTCGCTGGGCCTGGGGGCAACGGGCGCTGGGGAGGGCTGGGAGACCCCCGGGGACGCCCCGGGACACGCAGGGACACTCAGGGACACGCAGGGACACCTTGGGACACTCAGGGACACCCCGGGACACTCAGGGACACCGCGGGACCTTCAGAGACCCCCTGGGACACTGAGAGACACCTCGGGACACTCAGGGACACCCCGGGACACACAGGGACACCTCGGGACACTGAGAGACACCTCGGGACACTGAGAGACACCTCGGGACACTCAGGGACACCGCGGGACACTCAGGGACACCCTGGGACAGTGAGGGACAGCCTGGGACACTCAGAGACCCCTTGGGACCGTCAGAGACACCCCGGGACACTCAGGGACACTGAGAGACACCCCGGGACACTCAGGGACACCCCGGGACACTCAGGGACCCCCCGGGACACACAGGGACACCTCGGGACACTGAGAGACCCCCTGGGACACTCAGGGACACCCTGGGACACTCAGAGACACCTCGGGACACTCAGAGACACCCCGGGACACTCAGGGACACCTCGGGACACTCAGAGACACCTTGGGACACGCAGGGACACCCTGGGACACTCAGGGACACCTCAGGACACTCAGGGACACCCCGGGACACGCAGGGACACTGAGAGACACTGAGAGACACCCCGGGACACTCAGGGACACCCTGGGACACTGAGAGACACCCCGGGACACTCAGAGACACCCTGGGACACTCAGGGACACCTCGGGACCTTCAGAGACATCTTGGGACACTCAGGGACACCCCGGGACACTGAGAGACACCTCGGGACACTCAGGGACACCCTGGGACCTTCAGAGACCCTGGGACACTCAGAGACCCTCAGAGATCCCCCGGGGACACCCCGGGACACGCAGGGACACCATGGGACACTGAGAGACACCCCGGGACACGCAGGGACACTGAGAGACACCCCTGGGACACTCAGGGACACCTCGGGACACTCAGAGACACCTCGGGACACTGAGAGGCACCCCGGGACACTGAGGGACACCTCTGAGGGGACACGGGGACACAGGGACATAGGGACACGGGGACACAGGGACACAGGGACATAGGGACACGGGGACACAGGAACACAGGGACACAGGGACACCGGGACACGGGGACACCGGGACAGGGGGACACAGGGATATGGGGACACGGGGACACGGAGACACGGGGACACCGGGACATGGGGACACTGGGACATGGGGTCACGGGGACACAGGGACACAGGGACACGGGGACACCGAGACACGGACACGGGGACACAGGGACACAGGGACATGGAGACACAGGGACACGGGGACACAGGGACATGGAGACACAGGGACACAGTGACACAGGGACACAGGGACACGGGGACACGGGGACACAGGGACACGGGGACACGGGGACACGGGGACACGGGGACACGGGGACACAGGGACACGGAGACACAGGGATACAGGGACACGGGGACACAGGGACACAGGGACACAGGGACACGGGGACACAGGGACACCGGGACATGGGGACACCGGGACATGGGGACCCCCACACTCACTTCTCCCTGCGGAGCTGCAGCAGGAGGCAGGACAGCGCCTCGGGGTGCTCTGGAATGGGACACGAGGGTCAGCGGGGACGTCCCCAGGGATGTCACCCCCGGGAGTGTCCCCAGAGTGTCCCCAGGGGCTCACCCTTGTACTTGAGGTGCTGCAGGATGGGGATGATGGTCTCCAGGGGGATGTTGTGTGCCAGGAAGAGCTGCCAGGTGCAGTACTGCTCAAAGGTCTCCCAGTCCAGGCTCTGAACTGGGGCGGGGACACGGCGTGGGGACAGTGGGGACAGGGGTGACAGGGACAATGGGGACACGGCGTGGGGACAGCGGGGTCACAGGGGTCACAGGGACAATGGGGACACGGCATGGGGACAGTGGGGTCACAGGGGTGACAGGGGTGACAGGGACAACGGGGACAGTGGGGACACGGCGTGGGGACAGCGGGGTCACAGGGGACAGGGGACAGTGGGGACAGCGGGGTCACAGGGGTGACAGGGGTGACAGGGACAACGGGGACAGTGGGGACATGGCGTGGGGACAGCGGGGACAGTGGGGTCACAGGGGTGGGTAACAGAGACAATGGGGACAAGTGGGACAACAGGAATATTGGGGACAACGGGGACAACAGGGACAAGGGGGACAATGGGGACAAGAAGGACAACAGGGACAACAGCAGGGATAACAGGAATATCGGGAACAAGGATAACGGGGTCAGTGGGGACCACAGGGGTAACAGGGATGGATAACGGGGAAAATGGGAATAACAGGGATAATGGGAATATCAGGGATGGACAGCAGGGACAATGGGGACAACAGGGATCTGTCTCAGCCCCTTCCCGAGGTCTGGGGACCCCCAAAGCTGCCCGGGATCCCCCAACCCCCCGGGCACCGGGAATGGGGACGGAGCCGTGTCCCAGGAGCGGCCGCGGGGTCAGAGCTAACGAGGCTCCCTAATTAGCAGGCTAATGCCAAAGCTGGATCAGGGAGAGCGGGATTAGCCCTGGGAACACCGAGGGAGCCCGCGGGGAGGCTGCAGCGCCGGGATTTGGGGATTTGGGGATTTTCCCCTCGCCCTGCCTGGCACTGCGGGGGCTCCCCGCGATCCCACCCGCGGGGGCACGGGGATCAATCCCACAATCCGCCCGGGGCCAGTGATCCCTTAATGCCCGCAGGGAATTCAGCCCTGGGGAGCCTCTGGGCAGCTCCAGGGTCTGGGCTTGGGGCAGGATTTGGGGCAGCTGCTCGTTCCTGTTCCCATCCCCATTCCCATTCCCATGCCATTCCAGTTTCCATCCCATTCCTGTTCCCATTCCCGTTCCCATCCCCATTCCTGTTCCCATTCCCCATTCTTGTTCCCATTCCCCATTCCCCATTCCCATCCCCATTCCCCATTCCCATTCCCCATTCCCATTCCTGTTCCCATTCCCGTTCCCGTTCCTATTCCCCATTCCCATTCCCATTCCCCATTCCCATTCCCCACCCCTGTCCCCATCCCCATTCCCATCCCCATTTCCATTCCCATTCCCATCCCCATTCCCATCCCCATTCCCATTCCCATTCCCATCCCCATTCCCATCCCCATTCCCATCCCCATTCCCATCCCCATTCCCATTCCCATTCCCATTCCCATTCCCATTCCCATTCCCATCCCCATTCCCATCCCCATTCCCATTCCCGTTCCCGCTCACTGAGGATGTTCAGCACGGAATCCTTGCGGAACATCACCAGGTTTCCCATCATCACGTGGCACACGAGCTCCTGGAGCTGGGGGGGAACAGGGAATGGGGTCAGGGGGCTCCTTCCTCCTGCTCCTCACCCCCTGGATCCCCTGGATCTCCTGGATCCCTGCTCCTCACCCCCTGGATCCCCCGGAGCTCCCAGGAGGGAAGGACCTGGAGCAGGGAGGGGAAGGAAACCCCTGGGATTTGGGGTTCGGAGCCGAGCCCTCCGCAGCCCGTGGATCCCGGAGCATTCCCGGCTCCCGGAGCATTCCCGGCTCCCGGATCATTCCCGGCTCCCGGAGCATTCCCGGCTCCCGGATCATTCCCGGCTCCCGGAGCATTCCCGGCTCCCGGAGCATTCCCGGCTCCCGGAGCATTCCCAGCTCCCGGAGCATTCCCGGCTCCCAGAGCATTCCCAGCTCCCGGAGCATTCCCGGCTCCCGGAGCATTCCCGGCTCCCGGAGCATTCCCAGCTCCCGGAGCATTCCCGGCTCCCGGATCATTCCCGGCTCCCGGAGCATTCCCGGCTCCCGGAGCATTCCCGGCTCCCGGAGCTGCGCTATCCGCACCTCCCTGGCCCTGGAGCAGCATTCCCGGGCCGGGACCGCCGCGGGGCCGGGGGTTATCACACATCCCTGCTCCAGACGGCGCCGGCATTCCAGAGCCTATTCCTGGCTTTCTCACGGCAAGCCCGAGGCGGGAGAATTCCCACCGGGAGCGTCCAGCGGGATCCTCCCCCCCAGAGAGGGGCTCATTAGGGGTGATTAGCGCTGATTGCCCGGGAAATGGCTCTGCAGGAGATCCCCGGCCTCGGGATCAACCTTTGGACACCTCGGGAGAGCCGGGATCAGGGAGCCCACGGGATGAGTTCGGGCTGGTTTTGGGGTTCAGTCTCCCGGGAATGGGGCCGGGAATGGGATCGGGAATGGGGCCGGGATCCCCCGCACCTGGAAGGAGTCGATGACGGCCACGATCATGTTCAGCAGCTCCCCGCTCCGCAGGGTCTCGTCGGGAAACTGGGAATGCACAAAGCCCAGGAGGGCTCAGGGAAAAGGCCCCCAAAATCCGCCAGGAAAAACTCCCGAGGGCTCGGCTCCGACAGCGGGGGGCAGCCGCCAGCCGGAATTCCCGGATTTCCCTCCGGCTCTGCTCCCTGCTCCAGGGCCTCCGCAGGAAACACAGGATCCATCCCGGCAGGGGCCGGGAACGGGATTTGGGGTCACCCTGGGAACAGCCTGATCCTGCTCCAGGACAGATCCCGGGATTTGGGGTCACCCTGGGAACAGCCTGATCCTGCCCTGGGACAGATCCCGGGATTTGGGGTCACCCTGGGAACAGCCTGATCCTGCTCCGGGACAGATCCCGGGATTTGGGGTCACCCTGGGAACAGCCTGATCCTGCTCCGGGACAGATCCCGGGATTTGGGGTCACCCTGGGAACAGCCTGATCCTGCCCAGGGACAGATCCCGGGATTTGGGGTCACCCTGGGAACAGCCTGATCCTGCTCTGGGACAGATCCCGGAATTTGGGGTCACCCTGGGAACAGCCTGATCCTGCTCTGGGACAGATCCCGGGATTTGGGGTCACCTTGGGAACAGCCTGATCCTGCTCTGGGACAGATCCCGGAATTTGGGGTCACCCTGGGAACAGCCTGATCCTGCCCCGGGACAGATCCCGGGATTTGGGGTCACCCTGGGAACAGCCTGATCCTGCTCCGGGACAGATCCCGGGATTTGGGGTCACCCTGGGAACAGCCTGATCCTGCCCAGGGACAGATCCCGGGATTTGGGGTCACCCTGGGAACAGCCTGATCCTGCCCAGGGACAGATCCCGGGATTTGGGGTCACCCTGGGAACAGCCTGATCCTGCTCTGGGACAGATCCCGGGATTTGGGGTCACCCTGGGAACAGCCTGATCCTGCTCTGGGACAGATCCTGGGATTTGGGGTCACCCTGGGAACAGCCTGATCCTGCTCCGGGACAGATCCCGGGATTTGGGGTCACCTTGGGAACAGCCTGATCCTGCTCCGGGACAGATCCCGGGATTTGGGGTCACCCTGGGAACAGCCTGATCCTGCTCCGGGACAGATCCCGGGATTTGGGGTCACCCTGGGAACAGCCTGATCCTGCCCTGGGACAGATCCCGGGATTTGGGGTCACCTTGGGAACAGCCTGATCCTGCCCTGGGACAGATCCCGGGATTTGGGGTCACCCTGGGAACAGCCTGACCCCAAAGAGCATGGAAAGCAAGAATTTTTGGGATTTAGGGATTTTCTGGGCAGCACACCTGGGACGGGACCTGGGGACACACCTGGAATAGGACTGGGGACACACCTGGAATGGGGCTGGGACACACCTGGAATGGGGCTGGGACACACCTGGAATGGGGATAAGGACACACCTGGGACAGGGATAAGGACACACCTGGAATGGGGCTGGGGACACACCTGGAATAGGGCTGGGACACACCTGGGACGGGGATAAGGACACACCTGGGACGGGACCTGGGGACACACCTGGGACAGGGATAAGGACACACCTGGAATAGGGCTGGGACACACCTGGGCTGGGGATAAGGACACACCTGGGCTGGGCTCAGGGGTGGAGCTCAGGACCCAGCAGAAGGGGCCCATTCCAGGGGCGCTCGAGGCACACCTGGGCACACCTGGGCACACCTGGGCAGGTGAGGGCTCACCTCGGTGTAGATGGAGGGCGTGAGGAAGCAGAGCAGGCGCACGTCGTCCTCCTGGCACGCCTTCATGTCCATCATGAGGCAGGTGTGCAGCTCCCCCAGCTGCGTGGCCTGGGCGAACGACTCGTACAGCCCCATCCTGCCCAGCGCCGCCTTGCTGGGGACACAGCGCACCTGGCACCTGGCACACCTGGGCACACCTGGGTACACCTGGGGCACCTGGGCACACCTGGGGCACCTGGGACACCTGGCACCGGGCACAGCTGGCACACACATACAGCCCCATCCTGCCCAGCGCCGCCTTGCTGGGGACACAGCGCACCTGGCACCTGGCACACCTGGGCACACCTGGCACCTGGCACACCTGGCACCTGGCACACCTGGCACCTGGCACCTGGGCACACCTGGGTACACCTGGCACCTGGCACCTGGGCACACCTGGCACCTGGGGCACACCTGGCACCTGGGGCACCTGGTACACACGTACAGCCCCATCCTGCCCAACGCCGCCTTGCTGGGGACACAGCGCACCTGGCACCTGGCACTGGGCACACCTGGCACCTGGGGCACCTGGGCACACCTGGCACACCTGGGGCACCTGGTACACCTGGCACCTGGGGCATACCTGGTACACCTGGCACATATGTACAGCCCCATCCTGCCCAGTGCCGCCTTGCTGGGGACACAGCGCACCTGGCACCTGGCACACCTGGCACTGGGCACACCTGGGGCACCTGGCACACCTGGCACCTGGGGCACACCTGGCACCTGGGGCACCTGGGGCACCTGGTACACACGTACAGCCCCATCCTGCCCAGCGCCGCCTTGCTGGGGACACAGCGCACCTGGCACCTGGCACACCTGGCACCTGGCACCTGGGGCACACCTGGCACCTGGGACACCTGGCACACCTGGGCACCGGGCACACCTGGGCACACCTGGCACCTGGGGCACCTGGTACCAGGCACACACCTGGTACACCTGGCACACATGTACAGCCCCATCCTGCCCAGCGCCGCCTTGCTGGGGACACAGCGCACCTGACACCGGGCACACCTGGCACCTGGTACACCTGGCACCTGAGGCACACCTAGGGCACCTGGCACACACCTGGCGCACACCTAACACATCTGGCACACACCTGGCACACCTGAGCCGTGGCACCACCAGGGACAGGGACACCCACAGGTATTGTGTGTGTACAGGTATTGTGGGGGGCGGCCCCAGGTAAGAGGGCGGGGTCAAGGTGAGAAGAAGGTGCTCAGGTGAGGGGGAGGAGTCACAGGAGGGAGGGGCTCAGGTGAGGGGGAGGAGTCACAGAGGGCAAGGCTCAGGTGAGAGGGTGGGGCTCAGGTGAGGGGGTGGAGTCACACACAAGGGGGAGGAGTCAAAGAGGGCGGGGCCCAGGTGAGGGGGTGGAGTCACACAAGGGGGAGGAGCCGCAGAGGGCGGGGCCCCGGTGAGGGGGAGGAGCCGCAGAGGGCGGGGCGCGGGGCTCACCTGGCCCGCAGGTAGTAGAGCAGGTGGTAGCCGATCTTGGGCTGTTTCTGGTAGAGCTCCGAGAGCAGGTCCAGCAGCAGCGAGAAGCCGCTGTTGTCCTCCTGCATCTGGCACAGGTTCCTTGGGAAGAGCGGGAATGTCACCGGGAAAACGCCACAGAGGGAAGCGCGAGAGCCCCCGGGGTTTTCTGGGAGCAGGGAGGAGCCCGGGATTCCCGGGATTCCCGAGGGTTTGGGAAGGGACCTACCGGAATATCAGGTAAAGGGGTTTCCCCACGGACTCCTCCAGGGACCTGCGGGACACACGGACACCCTGAGATCCAGGTTTTCCCAGGAATGACAGGAATATCCCCGGATCCCAGTGACTGTCCGGAGCTGTGGGATTTCCCAGGAATATCCCTGGATCCCAATAACTGTCCAGCACTCCAGGTTTCCCCAGGAATATCCCTGGATCCCAGCGGCTGCAGGAACAACCCCGCAGCAGCCCCCATCCCAGCCCTGCTCCAAGCAAACCCCGGAGAAGGAGCAGAGGAACGTCCCGCCCCCGGAGCAGGGAATTTTCCCGGGAAAAGCCCCGATCCCAGGGGAGGATCCGGGCCCTTACTCCTCGGTGATCTCCTCCGGCAGAACCTCCCCGCGGAAATGGGCCTTGAAGAGCTCCTGCAGGCACGAGGCGAGCACCGAGAGCTGCTCCGAGTCAAAATCCTCCTGGGAAAGGCACGGGAAGGGCTCGGGGCTGGGACACGGCACGGGGCAGGACACGGGGACGGAGCCCGACCCCTGACAGGGACCCCAAAGCTCTGACAGGGACCCCAAAGCTCTGACAGGGACCCCAAATTCCCAAATCCCTGACAGGGACCCCAAAGCTCTGACAGGGACCCCAAAACACTGCCAGGGACCCTAAAACACTGACAGGGACCCCAAATCTCTGACAGGGACCCCAAAACACTGCCAGGGACCCCAAATTCCTGACAGGGACCCCAAATTCCTGACAGGGACCCCAAATCTCTCCCAGGGACCCCAAACCTCTGACAGAGACCCCAGATTACTGCCAGGGATCCCAGATTACTGACAGGGACCCCAAAATACTGACAGGGACCCCAAATTCCTGCCAGGGACCCCAAACCTCTGACAGGGACCCCAAAATACTGACAGGGACCCCAAATTCCCAAATCCCTGACAGGGACTCCAAATTACTGCCAGGGATCCCAGATTACTGCCAGGAATCTCAAATTACTGCCAGGGAATCCCAAAACACTGCCAGGGACCCCAAACCTCTGACAGGGACCCCAAATCTATGACAGGGACCCCAAATTACTCACAGGGACCCCAAATCTCTGTGAGGGACCCCAAATCTATGACAGGGACCCTAAACCACTGCCAGGGAATCCCAAATCTCTGACAGGGACCCTAAATTACTGCCAGGGACCCCAGACCCCTGACAGGGACCCCAAATTCCCAAATCCCTGACAGGGACTCCAAAACACTGCCAGGGACCCCAAAGCTCTGACAGGGACCCCAGAATACTGACAGGGACCCCAAATTCCCAAATCTCTGACAGGGACTCCAAATTACTGCCAGGGATCCCAAATTACTGCCAGGGAATCCCAAAACACTGCCAGAGACCCCAAATTCCCAAATCCCTGACAGGGACCCCAAATCTCTGACAGGGACCCCAAATCCCTGACAGGGACCCCAAATCTATGACAGGGACCCCAAAGCTCTGACAGGGACCCCAAATCTCTCCCAGGGACCCCAAAATACTGACAGGGACCCCAAATCTATGACAGGGACCCCAAACCTCTGTGAGTGACCCCAAATCTCTGACAGGGACCCCACAGCTCTGACAGGGACCCCAAATCCCTGACAGGGACCCCAAAATACTGACAGGGACCCCAAATCTCTCCCAGGGACCCCAAAGCTCTGACAGGGACCCCAAAACACTGCCAGGGACCCCAAAACACTGCCAGGGACCCCAAATCTCTCCCAGGGACCCCAAAGCTCTGACAGAGACCCCAGATCACTCCCAGCAATCCCAGATCATTCCCAGATCTCTGTCACCGATCCCAGATCATTCCCAGCAATCCCAGATCATTCCCAGATCTCTGCCACTGATCCCAGATCTCTGTCACCGATCCCAGATCATTCCCAGCAATCCCAGATCTCTGCCAGCAGCTGCTGGGGACATCCGGGCGCCGGGAACAGGGACACGGAGCAGGGCTGGATCCATGGATGGAGCTGCTCGGGCTCTGAAGCGGATCCCAAACGGATCTGGGTGTCCCCAGACCCCCATGTCCCCGCTCCAGGGGCACAGGTGATCCCAAATCCCTGATCCCAGATCCCAGATCCCTGATCCCGGATCCCAGATCCCGGCCCGGGCGCTCCCGGCTCCGTTACCTCCAGGACCTGATCCACGATTTCCTGCATCACCTCGCACTGCGCCTCCGTGTCGCTGCAGGGACAGGGCTCTGGTTACTGGGAGCACTGGGAGAGCTGGGCTGGGGAACTGGGAATGCCCGGGGCAGGGAGAATCCCTGCGGATCCCGGGGTTAACAGCGGGATTTTAGTGGAACTCAAAGGCAGAAATTCCAGGGAATGGCTGGGCTGAGCCGAGGCCTGCAGGGCAGGAGCTCTGCTGGGAATTGCCAAAGCCTTTTCCTGTGGGAATTCCTTCTCCATGGACAAACTGTGGGGCCGCAGGAGCTCTGGAGATCCATGGGAATGGGAATGGGGAATGGGGAATGGGGAATGGGATTGGGGATGGGATTGGGGAATGGGGGAATGGGGATGGGGAATGGGATTGGGGATGGGGAATGGGAATGGGGATGGGGAATGGGGAATGGGGATGGGGAATGGGAATGGAGAATGGGAATGGGGAATGGGAATGGGAATGGGAATGGGGAATGGGGAATGGGGAATGGGGAATGGGGAATGGGGAATGGGGATGGGGAATGGGGAATGGGGAATGGGGATGGGAATGGGGAATGGGAATGGGGAATGGGAATGTGGGAATGGGAATGGGGAATGGGAATGGGGAATGGGGATGGGAATGGGGAATGGGGAATGGGAATGGGGAATGGGAATGGGGAATGGGAATGGGGAATGGGGAATGGGAATGGGGAATGGGAATGGGGAATGGGAATGGGAATGGGGATGGGGAATGGGGATGGGGAATGGGAACGGGGAATGGGAATGGGGAATGGGAATGGGAATGGGGATGGGGAATGGGAATGGGGAATGGGGATGGGGAATGGGAATGGGAATGGGGAATGTGGGAATGGGGAATGGGAATGGGGAATGTGGGAATGGGAATGGCCCCACCTGCCCTTCTGCAGCTGCAGCACTTTGTCCTTCAGGGACTCGTCCAGCTGCTCCAGGAACGGGGTGATGTCCACGGGCTCCTCCACGATGGATTCCTTGATCGGATGGAACCTGAACTCCCTCTTCTTCCCTGGAACCATCAGCAGATCCATCAGGGATTTTCCTCCCTCCTGGCAATCCCTGCCCTGGATCCTTCTCCCCTGGAGCTGTGCCCAGGGCTCCGGGATAAAGGTGGGAAGGGACCCAAACATTGGGATTTGTGGTCCCTGCAACATTCCCAAGGATTTGGGATTGGGATTCTGGGGCTCCCAGGTCACATCCTGCCCCATCCCGGGCCTGTGGCCACTTCCCAGTGCTGGGAAAAGCCCCTGGCACAGCGGGAATCCCGCAGGGATCTGACCAGCGAGGCCGGGAACGGCTCCAGAGGGGGAGAAACGGGGATTTGGGTGAGCCCAGTCGGGATCTGAGGCTGGAAAAGTGCTCTGAGCTCCCGGGAAAAGGCCAGGAAAGGGAACAAACCCTTTGGGCACAGCCCCAGAACCACGGGATCTGGGAATCAGCTCCGGGGAGAGGAGGGAAACGGCGCTGACAGCTGGGAATCCTCCGGCACGGCGGGAATCCTGCATCCCTGGGGAATCCCCCTCACCTTTGCTGCTCAGCTCCTCCTCATCGTCGCTGAAGGCGGCCTCGGCGTTGTCATAGCAACCGTCATCCTTCTCCAGGTGATTCTCCATCTCCATGGGAACGGGCTCCTCGATTTTCACTGGGAGCACCGGGCCCAGGGGTCAGGCCTCTCCCAAAATCCAGCCCCGGGTGCTTTGGGAAGGGATCCCGCGGGGCAGCCGCATTCCCGGGATCCCAGCACTGCCTGGAGCCTCTCCTGACCCGTCCAGCTGGGAGGAATTCCATGGAAAACTCCCCCCTCTATTCCCTACCTTCGATGGGGGGCGAGGGAGAGCTGCAGAATTCCGGGAATTTCTCCCTGAGCATGGCCCGGAGCTCCTTGTCCAGCTTGGGGTTGTCAAAGAGAGGGGCCAGGTGCCTGTGTGGGGTGGGACAGGGATCAGCAGGAGCTGGGATCGGGGCCTCATCCCCGTGGGAATGCTGGGGGTTCATCCCCGAGCCACCACAACACAACGGGACGTGGGGCAGGAATTCCTGGGAGAAATCCCAATTCCCTCGTCCTGTCCCCATCCCTTTTCCCACAGGGACAGCCCCCTGGAGGCACCAAGACACGAGCCTGGCTGCTCCCAAGGTTTCCTGGAAAACCCCAGGGCCCCGGAGCTCCGGGACAGACCCAGGGGACAGCCTGGGGCAGCTGTGGCCACCTTGGAATTCCAGGGAAAAGGTGGGAAAAGTCTCTTACGCCAGGACTCGCTTCTCCACGATGTGGGTGAGGGAGTTGAAGACTCCCTGCCGGACGTGGGCTTCCAGAGGGGGGTAGAAATTGGGAATGATCTGGAAGAGATGGGGCACGGAGAGCAGGGTCAGGGGGCTGTGAGTGGGAGACAATCCCTGCCCATGGAGCAGGGAATTCCAGGCTCCAGGGCTGTGGATGTTCCGCCCTGGCCAGGCCGGGATTCCTCCCTGGAGCCTGGGGATATCCCGGGAACCTTCTCCCAGTTCTGCTGCCTGAACTGGACTGGGAATGCTCCGGGCCCTTCCCAAAACCAGCCCTCCCCAGGACACGATTCCTGGAAGCAGCAGCTCCTGGGATGGGACACTCTGGATCATTCCCTGACACTCTGATCCCTCCTGGGGACGGGGCTGGGCCAGGAATTCCACAGGGAACAACCCCAAAAGCCTTTTCCCTCCACCCGGGCGCTGGCAGGGTCCAGAAATGGACGACACACGGACCCAAAACTCCAGGAACAATCCGGATTTCTCCCACCGAGGGCTGGGAGGGATAATCTGGGGAAAGGGGAAAAAAAATCCCTCCCTGGCTTTGGGAAGTCCAGGTGGCTCTGGAAGCCAGAGGGAAACACCAGAGGGGGAAATGCCAGGGAAGAGCAGTCGGGGTGGGGTTTGTGGGGCCCAGCAGCGGCTCTCCCAGCCCTTCCCACGGCCCGGAATTCCCTGGAGAAGGGAGAGGAGCTCACCCGGCACATGAAGTCCAGCAGCGTGGCCGTGATGGCCGGGTGGGGCTTCATGGAGTGGTGCATCACCAGGATGGCGGGTTCTGGGGCAGGGACAGGGCTCAGACACCCCAAACCCTGCCCCTGGGGGCTGCCGAGGGGCCGGGACAGCCTGGGATCCATGGGATCCCTGGGATCCGGGGGGTGGGATCCGGGGGGCAGCCAGGGACAGTGCTGCCCCTGGGTCACAGTGACACCGTGTCCCAGCCCCAGGAACAGCCCAGGAACAGCCCAGGATCCCATCCCAAAGGAGGTCCCCATGGATCCCAGCCCAGGATCCCAGCCCAAGGCAGATCCCACAGATCCCAGCCCCAGGAACAGCCCAGGATCCCATCCCAAAGCAGATCCCACAGATCCCAGACCCAGGAACAGCCCAGGAACAGCCCAGGATCCCATCCCAAGGCAGATCCCACAGATCCCAGCCCCAGGAACAGCCCAGGATCCCATCCCAAGGCAGATCCCCATGGATCCCAGCCCAGGATCCCACTCCAGGAACAGCCCAGGATCCCATCCCAAGGCAGATCCCAGCCCAAGGCAGATCCCACAGATCCCAGCCCCAGGAACAGCCCAGGATCCCATCCCAAGGCAGATCCCACAGATCCCATCCCAAGGCAGATCCCCATGGATCCCATCCCAAGGCAGATCCCACAGATCCCAGCCCCAGGAACAGCCCAGGAACAGCCCAGGATCCCAGTCCAAGGCAGATCCCCATGGATCCCAGCCCCAGGAACAGCCCAGGATCCCATCCCAAAGCAGGTCCCCATGGATCCCAGCCCAAGGCAGATCCCATCCCAAGGCAGATCCCACAGATCCTATCCCCCAGGAACAGCCCAGGATCCCACCCCAAGGCAGATCCCCATGGATCCCACCCCAGGATCCCACTCCAGGAACAGCCCAGGATCCCATCCCAAGGCAGATCCCAGCCCAAGGCAGATCCCACAGATCCCACCCCCAGGAACAGCCCAGGATCCCATCCCAAGGCAGATCCCCATGGATCCCACCCCAGGATCCCACTCTAGGAACAGCCCAGGATCCCATCCCAAGGCAGATCCCACAGATCCCATCCCAAGGCAGATCCCACAGATCCCATCCCCCAGGAACAGCCCAGGAACAGCCCAGGATCCCAGCCCAAGGCAGATCCCCATGGATCCCACCCCAGGATCCCACTCCAGGAACAGCCCAGGATCCCAGCCCAAGGCAGATCCCAATGGATCCCATCCCAAGGCAGATCCCACAGATCCCAGCCCCAGGAACAGCCCAGGATCCCAGCCCAAGGCAGATCCCCATGGATCCCAGCCCCAGGAACAGCCCAAGATCCCATCCCAAAGCAGGTCCCCATGGATCCCATCCCAAGGCAGATCCCAAAGCAGATCCCACAGATCCCACCCACCGATGTTCATGATGCTGTCCTTCTCGGGGTTGAAGAAGAGCCAGTCGTAGAACAGCGCCAGCTTGGCGTTGGAGGCAGCGACGTTGGACTGGGGGAGACCCCAAAATCCCAAATCATTCCACGAGGATCCCCTGAGACCCCTCAGGATCCCCTGAGACCCCTCCAGGATCCCCTGAGACCCCTCCAGGGTCCCCTGAGACCCCTCCAGGATCCCCTGAGATCCCTCAGGATCCCCTGAGACCCCTCCAGGATCACACCCAGGGCTGGGAAACCCCCAGGACCCAGCCAAAATCCCTCCAAGACCCCTCCTCACACGCTGCCCTCCCCACTGGCGGGAACGAGCTGCTCCCAGGATGTTCCCACTCCTGGTTTTGGGATGTTCCTGCTCCCAGCCCACCCAAAGCCCCATTCTGGGCTATCCCAAGCCCCATTTTCGGGATATTCCCACTCCCAGCCCATCCTGAGCCCCTTTTGGGGCACCCCGAGCCCTGTTTCGGGGTCCCTTAAGCCCCATTTTTGGGACATTCCCACTCCCAGCCCATCCTGAGCCCCTTTGGGGTCCCCCAAACCCCATTCTGGGCTCCCCCCAGCCCATTTTGTGTTATCCTGAGCCACATTTGGGGTCCCCCCAGCCCGTTTTGGGGGCCCCCAGCCCATTTTGAGGTACCCCGAGCCCATTTTGGGTATCCTGAGCCTGTTTTGGGTTATTCTGAGCCCATTTTAGGGTTCCCTGAGCCCATTTTGGGGTTCCCCCAGCCCATTTTAGGGTTCCCTGAGCCCATTTTAGGCCCCCCCAGCCCCATTTTAGCCCCCCAGCCCCATTTTGGGTTATTCTGAGCCCATTTTGGGGTTCCCTGAGCCCATTTTGGGGTTCCCTGAGCCCATTTAGCCCCCCCCAGCCCCATTTTAGGCCCCCCCAGCCCCATTTTGGCCCCCCCAGCCCCATTTAGGCCCCCCCAGCCCCCGTGGGCCCGCTGACCGTGCAGGTGGTGAGCAGCCAGCCGATGATGGCCCAGCGTGGCAGGATGTCGGAGCTGAGCACCTCGTTGGACGGGTGCACCACGCCGCAGATGTAGCGGATCAGGTCGCAGCGCAGGCTCTGGCTGTCAGGTGTGGACAGGTACTGCCTCTGGAACCAGTCCTGGTACCGCTTCTGCTGCCCGAAACGCACCTGGGGACACGGGACACGGCTGGGACACGGCTGGGACATGGGACACGGCTGGGACACGGCTGGGGACACAGGACACGGCTGGGGACACGGCTGGGGACACTGATGAGGACACGGCTGGGACATGGGACATGGCTGGGACATGGCTGGGGACACAGGACATGGCTGGGGACATGGGACAGCCACAGCTGGGGACATGGGACACTGATGGGGACACGGGACACGGCTGGGACACGGCTGGGACACGGCTGGGGACATGGGACACGGCTGGGACACGGCTGGGACATGGGACACGGCTGGGGACATGGGACAGCCACGGCTGGGACATGGGACACGGCTGGGACACGGCTGGGACATGGGACAGCCACAGCTGGGGACATGGGACACGGCTGGGGACATGGCTGGGGACAGGGACACAGCTGGGGACACGGCTAGGGACAGAGCTGGGGACATGGGACACAGCTGAGGATATGGCTGGGGACAGGGACACGGCTGGGGACATGGGACAGCCACAGCTGGGGACACTGATGGGGACAGGGACACGGCTGGGACATGGGACAGCCACGGCTGGGGACATGGGACACGGCTGGGGACACGGCTGGGGACACAGGACACGGCTGGGGACAGCCACAGCCGGGGGCTGGAGGGGATCTGGGAGGGAATTTGGGAGGGAATCCATCTGGAATTTGGGAAGGAATCCATGGGGAATTTGGGACAGAACCCAGGGAATATTTGGGGAGGAATCCATGGAGAATTTGGGGAGGAATCCACGGGGAATTTGGGTGGGAATCCACGGGGAATTTGGGGAGGAATCCACGGGGAATTTGGGAAGGAATCCCGGGAGATTTGGGAAGGAATCCATGGGGAACTTGGGGAGGAATCCATGGGGAATTTGGGAAGGAATCCACGGGGAATTTGGGTGGGAATCCATGGGGAATTTGGGACAGAACCCATGGGGAATTTGGGAAGGAATCCATGGGGAATTTGGGAAGGAATCCCGGGAGATTTGGGGAGGAATCCCGGGAGATTTGGGCAGGAATCCACTGGGAATTACCCGCGAGGTCATGAAGAGCAGCTTGGTCTCCATGTCGGGGGTGAGGCGGCACGCCAGGAATTTTCGGGAGGTCCTGGACTGCAGGAGCTGCAGGACACCTGGAGAGGGACAGGGAGCGGGATTGGGGCTGGAAAAGGGCTCAGACACTTCCAGGGGAAGTTTCTGTCTCCCTGAGCAGCATCCAAGGTGTTAAAGGGGGATTTCACTGAAGGGTGGGAACACTTCCAAGGCTCATTTCCCTGGAATTGCTGCAGCCAGAACCCACTGGGAATCACCCAGAGAAGGGAATGTTATTAATGGGAATAAAACTGGGGAATCCACCACTCTTCCCAAAGAACGAGGCTACTGGGAGGAATCAAACCCCATGGAAGTGCCACTGGCTGCAGCTCCTGGAATTCCTGCTTTTCACGGAGCTTCCCCAGGCTCCAGCCACTCCAGAGCTTGGCCTCACCTTCCAAACCACTTAATTACGGGAAGTAACTCCAGATTATCCTGGAATTCCAGCCTGCTTTGGGCTGGAATCACCCAAAGATCTCCCTGCCCACGGAAAAGGACAATTCCCAATTCAAGGATCCCACGAGGGATGAGCCAAGCCCGGATTCCTCCGAGATCTCTGGGAAAATCCCTGGAAAAGGTGAGGCCAGGGCGTGTCCAGGCCCCTACCTGTGAACTGGGAGCTGAGCACCTGAGGGTTGTGCAGGATGTCCTTCCAGAGCTGCTCAAACTCCGGGATCCGCGCCACGTTCTGCAGCAGCCGCACCAGGTCCCGGCCGATCATGAAACAGTCCATGAACTGGGAAAAATGGGAAAACGGGGAATTCCCAGTCATGGAACAGTCCATGGAATGGGAAAATGGGGAATTCCCAGTCATTGAACAGTCCATGGACTGGGAAAAATGGGAAAAAGGGGGAATTCCCAGTCATGGAACAACTCATGGACAGGGAAAAGGGGAGATTCCCAGTCATTGAACATCTCATGGACTGGGGAAAATGGGAAATTTCCAGTCATTGAACAGTCCATGGACTGGGAAAAATGGGGAATTCCCAGTCATGGAACAACTCATGGACTGGGGAAAATGGGGAATTCCCAGTCATTGAACATCTCATGGACTGGGGAAATGGGAATTCCCAGTCATTGAACAGTCCATGGACTGGGAAAAATGGGAAAAGGGGGAATTCCCAGTCATGGAACAACCCATGGACTGGGAAAAGGGGAAAAAGGGAAATTCCCAGTCATTGAACAGTCCATGAACTGGGAAAGATGGGAAAAAGGGGGAATTCCCAGTCATTGAACAACTCATGGACTGGGGAAAATGGGGAAAAGGGAACAAGGGGAAAAGGGGAGAAGGGGAGGGGGGAAATCCCCATCATGAAACAATCCATGAACTGGGAAAAAAGGGAAGGAAAACCCCGGTCACTGAACAATCCATGAGCTGGGAAAATGGGAGATTCCCGGTCACTGAACTATCCATGAGCTGGGAAAAATGGGAGATTCCCGGTCACTGAACAATCCATGAACTGGGAAAATGGGAAATTCCCGGTCACTGAACAATCCATGAGCTGGGAAAATGGGAGATTCCCGGTCACTGAACAATCCATGAACTGGGAAAATGGGAGATTCCCGGTCACTGAACAATCCATGAGCTGGGAAAATGGGAAATTCCTGGTCACTGAACAATCCATGAGCTGGGAAAATGGGAGATCCCCGGTCACTGAACAATCCATGAGCTGGGAAAAGGGCTGGAGCAGGGGGGTGGGAGGAAGGCTGGACCCTCCCCTCGGCACAGGTTGGGACCCGCTGACAGCCAGGGAAGGCCGGGGAGCTTTTCTGGAATGTTCTCCCTCCCAAAGCAAACAATCAGCTCATAAATCTGCCACTTTCCCCGGGAGCGCAGCCAGCTCCCGCAGGATCCTGGCAGGGAGCTGGGGGAGGGTCGGGAAGGATTTGGGATAAATCCCGGCTCTGGGGCTTCTCCTGCTGCACCCAGAGGCAAACGAGGCCCGGAGCTGCCCCATCCCGAAACTGCCCTGCCCAGGGAGGGATCCGCAGGGAATGGGATCCCATCCAGGGCGCTGCCCTGTGCACAGAGCAGGGAGCTGCAGGATCTCATCCCAATCCCATTCCCATTCCCATGGACTCACCGGCTCCCGGAGCAGGGAGATGCAGGATCCCATTCCCAATCCCATTCCCATGGACTCACCCGCTCCTGGAGCAGGGAGATGCAGTATCCCAATCCCATTCCCAATCCCATTCCCATTCCCAATGGACTCACCCGCTCCCGCAGCAGGGAGACACAGAACACCATTCCCATCCCCATTCCCATTCCCAAGGCACTGACCTGCTCCCGGAGCAGGGAGACGCAGTATCCCAATCCCATTCCCAATCCCATTCCCAATCCCATGGACTCACCCGCTCCCGGAGCAGGGAGACACAGAACACCAATCCCATTCCCAATCCCATTCCCATTCCCAATCCCAATCCCATTCCCGGGCACTGACCCGCTCCCGGAGCAGGGAGACACAGAACACCATTCCCATTCCCATTCCCAATCCCATTCCCGGGCACTGACCCGCTCCCGCAGCAGGGAGACACATTATCCCATTCCCATCCCCATTCCCATTCCCAATCCCATGGACTCACTGGCTCCCAGAGCAGGGAGACGCAGTATCCCAATCCCAATCCCATTCCCAATCCCATGGACTCACCCGCTCCCGGAGCAGGGAGACACATTATCCCATTCCCATTCCCAATCCCATTCCCATTCCCAATCCCAATGGACTCACCCGCTCCTGGAGCAGGGAGACGCAGAACACCATTCCCAATCCCAATCCCATTCCCATTCCCATTCCCATTCCCATTCCCAATCCCATTCCCAATGGACTCACCCGCTCCCGGAACAAGGAGACACATTATCCTAATCCCATTCCCAATCCTATGGACTCACCCGCTCCCGCAGCAGGGAGACACATTATCCCAATCCCATTCCCAATCCCATTCCCGGGCACTGACCCGCTCCTGCAGCAGGGAGTCACATTATCCCATTCCCAATCCCAATCCCATTCCCGGGCACTGACCCGCTCCCGGAGCAGGGAGACACAGGATCCCATTCCATTCCCATCCCCAATCCCATTCCCAATCCTATGGACTCACCCGCTCCCGCAGCAGGGAGACACATTATCCCATTCCCATTCCCAATCCCATTCCCAATCCCAATCCCAAGGACTCACCCGCTCCCGGAGCAGGGAGACGCAGAAGTCCACCTCCTTCTGGCGCAGCGCCTGCAGCGCGGCCGTGCCGTGGTGATCCACGATCAGCCGCAGGTAGGTGTACACCGCCATGGCCACCAGCAGGCTGCTCTTCAGCACCCACTCCCTGCGACACGGGAACGCCGGCTGGGAATCCTAAATCCCGGCTGGGACACGGGAACGCCGGCTGGGACACGGGAATGCCGGCTGGGACACGGGAATGCCGGCTGGGACACGGGAATCCTGACTGAAAATCCTAAATCCCGGCTGGGACACGGGAATGCCGGCTGGGACACGGGAATGCCGGCTGGAAAACCTAAACTGGCCCTGGAGCACGGGAATGCCGGCTGGGACACGGGAATGCCGGCTGGGACACGGGAATCCTGACTGAAAATCCTACATCCCGGCTGGGACATGGGAATCCTGACTGAAAATCCTACATCCCGGCTGGGACACGGGAATGCCGGCTGGGACACGGGAATCCCGGCTGGGACACGGGAATGCCGGCTGGGACACGGGAATGCCGGCTGGGACACGGGAATCCTGACTGAAAATCCTAAATCCCGGCTGGAACACGGGAATCCTGACTGAGAATCCTAAATCCCGGCTGGAATGCAGGAATGCCGGCTGGAAATCCTACATCCCGGCTGGGACACGGGAATGCCGGCTGGAAATCCTACATCCCGGCTGGGACACGGGAAACCCGGCTGGGACACGGGAATCCCGGCTGGGAACACGGGAATGCCGGCTGGGACACGGGAATGCCGGCTGGAAAACCTAAACTGGCCCTGGAGCACGGGAATGCCGGCTGGGACACGGGAATGCCGGAATGCCGGCTGGGACACGGGAATGCCGGCTGGGACACGGGAACGCCGGCTGGAGCACGGGAATCCTGACTGAAAATCCTAAACCCCGGCTGGGACACGGGAATGCCGGCTGGGACACGGGAATCCCGGCTGGGACACGGGAATCCTGACTGAAAATCCTACATCCCGGCTGGGACACGGGAATGCCGGCTGGGACACGGGAATGCCGGCTGGGACACGGGAATCCTGACTGAAAATCCTACATCCCGGCTGGGACACGGGAATCCCGGCTGGGACACGGGAATGCCGGCTGGGACATGGGAATGCCGGCTGGGACACGGGAATGCCGGCTGGGACACAGGAATGCCGGCTGGAAATCCTACATCCCGGCTGGGACACGGGAATCCCGGCTGGAAAACACTAATCTGCCCTGGAAAACCTAAACTGGCCCTGGAAAACCCAAATCCCGACTGGAAACCACAAATTCAGACTGAAAACCACAAAATCTGCCCTGAAAATCCCAAATCCCAACTGGAAAACCCAAATCCTGACTGGAAAACGCGAATCCTGACTGGAAAATGTAAATCCTGACTGGAAAACACAAATCCTGACTGGAAAACACAAAATCTGCCCTGAAAATCCCAAATCCCAACTGGAAAACTCCAATCTGCCCTGGAATGTGTTGGTGATGGATACAGAATTGACAGATGTTGAAAAATAATATATTGGATATAACAAAACATAACATTTATATTATATTATATTTTCTTACATTATATTGTATTATGTTGTATTATATTCTACTGTATCAATCGCAACATATAACGTCTATATAAAATATTTAATTATAAATATAATTTATCATATATACTATGTGTGTACCGTGTTATTTGTATTGTAATTATAATCTATTTCTAATTAATTATATTAATTTCTTTATAATCATTAAACATCCAAAACCAGAGCCCAGCCCTGGAGTGTCCCAGACGGCTCCAGATCCCGGGAATTACGGTCCCAGGAGCACTGGATAAAGCCTGGAACAGCTCCAGGGGGCAGCGCTGGAGTTTTGGGAATTCGCTGTTATTCCAGCCCTCAGGAATCCCACAGGAATTCCGGGATGAGCTTCCCAGACGGCCCAGCCCCGAGCGGGAGCTGCCCAAACACAGGAAACTTTTTTGGGCGATCAATTCCCGGAGGAAAACCTCCCCCACGGCTCGGGAAGGAAATATTCCCGGGATTCTGGGCCGCAGCCAGGCCTGCTCCTCGGCCCTGCACAGGGATTTCGGGATCTGGGGACAACTGCGGGACTTCTTCCCCACAGGAGCTGGGAATTCCAGGATCGGGAACACAGGAATTCCTGGATTGGGAACATGGGAATTCCTGGATGGGGAACGGGGGAATTCCTGGACTGGGAAAACAGGAATTCCTGGATGGGGAACACGGGAATTCCTGGACTGGGAACACGGGAATTCCTGCATTGGGAACACGGGAATTCCTGGATGGGGAACACGGGAATTCCTGGTTTGGGAACACGGGAATCCATGGACTGGGAACACGGGAATCCATGGACTGGGAACACGGGAATTCCTGGTTTGGGAACAGGGGAATCCATGGACTGGGAACATGGGAATTCCTGGACTGGGAACAGGGGAATTCCAGGATTGGGAACACGAGAATTCCTGGATGGGGAACACGGGAATTCCTGCATTGGGAACACGGGAATCCATGGACTGGGAACACGGGAATTCCAGGATTGGGAACACGGGAATTCCTGGTTTGGGAACACGGGAATTCCAGGATTGGGAACGCTGGAATTCCAGGATTGGGAACAGGGACGTGTCCCGGGGCGATTCCCGGCCGTACCTTTGCTCCGTCAGGATCTCCAGGACGTTCTCTGCCAGCCAGATGTTCTTGGCCGTCACATCTCCTCCTGGAAAACAGCAGCTGGATGGAGCAGTGGGATTTGGCTGCTCCCTGATTCCCTGATCAGGGAATCTGCTCAGCCCCATTCCCGGGATAACTGTGGGGACAGCAGGGATCCCCCTGGAAAGCCCCAAGGGAATACGGAATTTTGGGAATACGGGCGGCTGCCGAGGCTCCAGAGGGGAAACGAGAGAGCTGGAAATGCCCAGATTTGGGAATGAGGGAAGTGTCCCTTTGGGAATGGGGCTGGAGAATGGGGACCACAGAAACCCATGGAAAACCACAAAAAAAACCATGGAAAATGATAGAAAACCCTGGAAAACCACAGAAACCCATGGAAATCCATGGAAAACCACAAAAAACATGGAAAACTATAAAAAACCCTGGAAAACCACAGAAAACCCTGGAACACCACAAAAAACCATGGAAAACCAAAGAAAACCTGGAAAACCACAGATAACCATGGAAAACCACAGAAAATCATGGAAAACCACGGAAACCCATGGAAAACCATGGAAAACCACAAAAAACCATGGAAAACTATAAAAACCCCTGGAAAACAACAGAAAACCTGGAAAACCACAGAAAACCATGGAAAACCACAGAAAACCTGGAAAACCACAAAAAACATGGAAAACTATAAAAAACCCTGGAAAACCACAGAAAACCTGGAAAACCACAGAAAACCATGGAAAACCACAGATAACCCTGGAAAACTATAAAAAACCATGGAAAATCACAGAAAACCTGGAAAACCACAGATAACCATGGAAAACCAGGGAAAGCCAGCAGCCCAGACAACGGGATCACAAGGAAGCGTGATCCAGAGGGGAAGGAGCGCCCCAGGGGACACTTTTCCCACGGAATGCCATTTTTCCAGGGTTTTCCCAGCTGCTCCGTGCTGGCACCGGCGGCTGCAGCGCTCCAGCCCCATCCCAGCCTCCCGCTGGCCTTTCCCAGTCCCGTCCCGGGGCAGGAACACCGCAGGGACACGATTCCTGCTCCGCGGACGTCAGCCCCGGGAACACGGAAGAGGCTCCGGAAAAGGCGTGAGGCTCTCCCCAGGGATCAGCTGATGGAGATCCAGGAGATCCCAGGGCTCCGGGGAAAAGCCGGGAGCAGCAGGAAAAGCACCGAGCTTCCTGCCTCTGCCAGGAGCCTCCCGGATCCAGGGAGGGGACAACGGGATTATCCCAGAGATTCCCTGCCTGGAGAAGCTGCTGGTGGGATCCAAGCCTGGGACAGACCCTGGAGTGGCTCCGTGGGGACAGATCCCGGGGACGGATCCCGGGGACAGATCCCGGGGACAGATCCCGGGGACAGATCCCGGGGACAGATCCCGGGGACGGATCCCGGGGACGGATCCCGGGGACAGATCCCGGGGACAGATCCCGGGGACGGATCCCGGGGACGGATCCCGGGGACGGATCCCGGGGACAGATCCCGGGGACAGATCCCGGGGACGGATCCCGGGGACAGATCCCGGGGACAGATCCCGGGGACGGATCCCGGGGACGGATCCTGCCTGGCTCGGGGTGGGATGCGGTGACATTCCGGAGGGATCTGGCTGGATTCCCAGCTGGAATTCCAGCGGATCCCCGCTCACCTGCGATCTGTTTCATGAAGGTCATGCAGACTCCGTCGGCTCCCAGCACTCCGCTCTTCACCAGCTCCCGCAGCAGCCACACCAGCTGGGCACGGAAAACTCCGGGATCAGAGCCCGCCCCGATCCCTCCGGGCTCCCGCTCCCTGTCCTCCCGCTGCTCACCCCGCTGCCACGTGGGACAGGTGACCCCAGGTGGGACAGGAACCCCCAGGTGGGACAGGAGGACACAGGTGGGACAGGAACCCCCAGGTGGTGGTGACCCCAGGTGGGACAGGTGACCCCAGGTGGGACAGGTGAACCAAGGTGGGGACAGGTGACTCCAGAAGGGACAGGAGACTCCAGGTGGGACAGGAGGACACAGGTGGGACAGGAGACTCCAGGTGGGACAGGTGACTCCAGGTGGGGACAGGAGGACACAGGTGGGACAGGAGGACACAGGTGGGACAGGAGACCCCAGGTGGGACAGGTGACCCCAGGTGGGACAGGTGACCCCAGAAGGGACAGGAGAGTCCAGGTGGGACAGGAGACCCCAGGTGGGGACAGGAGGACACAGGTGGGACAGGTGACCCCAGGTGGGACAGGTGACTCCAGGTGGGACAGGAGAGTCCAGGTGGGAGAAGTGACCCAAGGTGACACAAGAGACTCCAGGTGGGACAGGAGGACACAAGGTGGGACAGGAGACCCCAGAAGGGACAGGAGGACACAGGTGGGACAGGAAACTCCAGGTGGGACAGGAAACTCCAGGTGGGACAGGTGACCCCAGAAGGGACAGGAGACTCCAGAAGGGACAGGAGACTCCAGGTGGGACAGGTGACCCCAGGTGGGACAGGAGACTCCAGATGGGACAGGAGGACACAAGGTGGGACAGGAGCTCCCAGGTGACACAAGAGACCCCAGGTGGGACAGGTGACTCCAGGTGGGACAGGAGACCCCAGGTGGGACAGGTGACCCCAGGTGGGACAGGTGACCCCAGGTGGGACAGGTAACCCAAGGTGGGACAGGTGGCCCCAGGGGATGCCTGACCTGGGTCCTGCAGGTGTCCTGCAGCTTCAGGTACTTCTCCATCAGGATGTGGTTGATCTTGTTGAGGACGATGTTCATCCCGTCCCGGCTCACCAGCGCCAGGTCCCGGTAGCACTGTGGCGCAGAAAGGGTTAAAAAATCCCGCAGGGAAAACGCATCCCTGGGCTCGTCACCCGGCCCCGAGCAGGGAACGGCAAATCCATGGAATCTCAGGGACACACGGACCAGGAGGGAGAGCTCTGGGTGTGTGGGGTCATTCCGGAGCGATCCCGGCAGGATTCCCGGGAGAGGGGCTGGATCAGGGACACTCCGGGATCTCCAGGGACACTCCGGGATCTCCAGGGACACTCTGGGATCTCCAGGGACACTCCGGGATCTCCAGGGACACTCCGGGATCTCCAGGGACACTCCAGGATCTCCAGGGACACTCTGGGATCTCCAGGGACACTCCGGGATCTCCAGGGACACTCTGGGATCTCCAGGGACACTCCGGGATCTCCAGGGACACTCCAGGATCTCCAGGGACACTCCGGGATCTCCAGGGACACTCTGGGATCTCCCCAGGCTCAGCACCTAAACCCAGCTGGAAGGACTCCAGAATCCCATTCCCCGGGAAAACCTGGCAGCTTTTTTCCTGGCACACCCTCAAATCCACACTGGAAAACCGGGAATGAAGGGAATGAATCCCCCCGGGGCTGTAACACATCCCACGCCACAAAAAAAACACGGATGTCACCCCGACCACGGAGGGACAGGGAGAATTCCCTGCGGGAGAACCTGAATCCCTCATTTTCTGCCAGGCTGACACAATCCAGGGGCTCCTCCCGCCCAGGGCGCTTAATTAACGCCGAGGTGATTAATGGAGGCCTTAAATGAGAGGCCAGGGAGAGCAAACAGCCCCGGGGGTGGGATGGACACCGGGGCAGGAGGAGGAGGAGGAGGAGGAAGAGCTGAGGGCAGCTGGAGCCAGCTGGGGACACTGAGGGGGACACTGGGCAGATTTGGGGTCCCTGTGCCAATTTTTGGGGTCCCTGGAGCAGATTTTTGGGGTCCTTGGGGCAGATTTTTGGGACCCCTGTGCCAATTTTTGGGGTCCTTGGGGCAGATTTTGGGGTCCCTGGAGCAGATTTTGGGGTCCCTGGGGCAGATTTTGGGGTCCCTGTGACAATTTTTGGGGTCCCTGGAGCAGATTTTGGGGTCCCTGGAGAAAATTTTGGGGTCCTTGGGGCAGATTTTGGGGACCCCTGTGCCAATTTTGGGGACCCCTGTGCCAATTTTTGGGGTCCTTGGAGCAGATTTTGGGGACCCTGGGGCAGATTTTGGGGTCCCTGGGGCAGATTTTGGGGACCCCTGTGCCAATTTTTGGGGTCCTTGGGGCAGATTTTGGGGTCCTTGGGGAAGATTTTGGGGACCCCTGTGCCAATTTTTGGGGTCCTTGGGGCAGATTTTGGGGTCCTTGGGGCAGATTTTTGGGGTCCCTGGAGCAGATTTTGGGGTCCCTGGGGCAGATTTTGGGGTCCTTAGGGCAGATTTTGGGGTCCCTGTGCCAATTTCTGGGGTCCTTGGGGCAGATTTTGGGGTCCCTGGGGCAGATTTGGGGACCCCTGTGCCAATTTTTGGGGTCCCTGGGGCAGATTTTGGGATCCCTGGGGCAGATTTTGGGGTCCTTGGGGCAGATTTTGGGGTCCCTGGAGCAGATTTTGGGGTCCCTGGGGCAGATTTTGGGGTCCCTGGGGCAGATTTTGGGGTCCCTGTGCCAATTTTTGGGATCCCTGGGGCAGATTTTGGGGTCCCTGGAGCAGATTTTGGGGTCCCTGGGGCAGATTTTAGGGTCCTTGGGGCAGATTTTGGGGACCCCTGTGCCAATTTTTGGGGTCCTTGGGGCAGATTTTGGGGTCCTTGGGGCAGATTTTGGGGACCCCTGTGTCAATTTTTGGGGTCCTTGGGGCAGATTTTGGGGTCCCTGGGGCAGATTTTGGGATCCCTGGGGCAGATTTTGGGGACCCCTGTGCCAATTTTTGGGGTCCTTGGGGCAGATTTTGGGGACCCTGGGGCAGATTTTGGGGTCCCTGGAGAAGATTTTGGGGACCCCTGTGCCAATTTTTGGGGTCCCTGGAGCAGATTTTGGGGTCCCTGGAGCAGATTTTGGAGACCCCTGTGCAAATTTTTGGGGTCCTTGGGGCAGATTTTGGGGTCCCTGGAGCAGATTTTCGGGGTCCCTGGGGCAGATTTTGGGTTCCTGGGGCAGATTTTGGGGACCCCGGGGCAGATTTTGGGGACCCCTGTGCCAATTTTTGGGGTCCTTGGGGCAGATTTTGGGGTCCCTGGGGCAGATTTTGGGGTCCCTGTGCCAATTTTTGGGGTCCTGGAGCAGATTTTGGGTTCCTGGGGCAGATTTTGGGGTCCCTGGAGCAGATTTTGGGGTCCCTGGGGCAGATTTTGGGGTCCCTGTGACAATTTTTGGGGTCCTTGGGGCAGATTTTGGGGTCCTTGGGGCAGATTTTGGGACCCCTGTGCCAATTTTTGGGGTCCCTGGGGCAGATTTTGGGGTCCTTGGGGCAGATTTTGGGGACCCCTGTGTCAATTTTTGGGGTCCTTGGGGCAGATTTTGGGGACCCTTGTGCCAATTTTTGGGGTCCCTGTGCCAATTTTTGGGGTCCCTGGGACAGATTTTGGGGTCCCTGGGGCAGATTTTGGGGTCCCTGTGTCAATTTTTGGGATCCTTGGCCAATTTTTGGGATCCCTGGGGCAGATTTTGGGGTCCCTGGGGCAGATTTTTGGGACCCCTGGAGCAGATTTTGGGGTCCTTGGGGCAGATTTTGGGGTCCCTGGAGCAGATTTTGGGGTCCTTGGGGCAGATTTTGGGAACTCCTGTGCCAATTTTTGGAGTCCTTGGAGCAGATTTTGGGGTCCCTGGAGCAGATTTTGGGATCCTTGGGGCAGATTTTGGGGTCCCTGGGGCAGATTTTGGGGTCCTTGGGGCAGATTTTGGGGACCCTGGGGCAGATTTTGGGGACCCCTGTGCCAATTTTTGGGGTCCCTGGAGCAGATTTTGGGTTCCTGGGGCAGATTTTGGGGTCCTGGAGGGGTCCCTGTGCAGTATTTTGGGAATTCCTGTTTTTCCTGGCCCCAGCAGACGCCAGGAATCCTCCGTGGGGATGTGGGAGCTGCTCAGGCAGGGAGGGGTTAACCCATCCCAAATCCTGGCCGGAATCAGGAATTCCTGCCCGGCTCCTGGCTCCAGCAGATCCAATTATCCCAATTATCCCAATTAATTATCCCAATTATCCCCTTGGAAAAGCGCCCTGCTCCTGGGGACAGCCGCTGCAGGTCCCCAGGCTGCCGCTGCTCCCTCCTCCAGAGGAAAATTCCAGAGGAATCCGTGGAAAGGGAAAGTGCTGGGCAGGTCCCCCCCCCAAGGGGAATGGGATTCTCCCAACGTTTGCTTCCAGGTGTGGAATCCCTGGAGCTGCAGCTGGATGTCCCCAGAGGGGTCACTCCACAGGGAAGGGGGTCACCCTTTGGAAAAAGGTCTCTGGAAAAGCAGGAGGAGCCTTCCCAGCCTCGGGAACAGGGATGGATCCTGGGGGCACTGAGCCTTTGGGAATGCTCAGCCAAGGAAAGCCCTTCATCCAAGGGAAAGCTGCATTCCCACCAGGAATGAAGATTCCCAGGAAAAACGGGCTTTGGTTTCATCAGGGGATTCCTGGGGCCTGGATTTGCTCCCGAAAGCCAGGATCCTGACTCCTGGAGGAGGAACTGCTGGGAATTGTTTTTCCCCGGGAGCTGAGCACGTTCCTGCTCCACGTGACGGATTCCAGAGGCATCCACGCGTGGCTTCCCTGGGAAAATCCCATCCCAGCGCTCCCAGGGCAAGGAAAAAACCCCCTGAGAGATCCCTGAAAAACCGGGATCCAAGGAATTCCCGGGATGGGAGGGAGCCTGAGCTCCCCCTTTCCCCTGCACCACACGGATCCTGGAATATTCCAGCTCAGGGCTGGGCCCCCAGGGGATTCCAGCCAGGAAAATTCCATGATTCCCTGCCTTTTCCAGGTTTTCCTCACCTTCTGTGCCTGGGCTGGGTCGGTCAGGACCAGGGTGAAGAGCCCCAGGCAGATTTCCTCGTGCTGCGGCGTCCCTTTGCAGATCTGGGAGGGGAAAATTCCAAGCTCCGGGTGAATTCCAGGCGGGATTTTTGGAGGGAAAACCATTCCCCCAAAGGCCCGGATCCTCCGGGAATCTGAGACATCCCGAGGCTCCCGGTGGGTGTCTGAGGTGGGAAAACGTTCCCAGGAGGGATTTTGCTGCCCCTGGGATTCCCACACACGGGAATTATATGGGAATAAACACTCCAGGCCTTTCAGCTGGGAACAGCAAATAAACCGGGATAAACTGGAATTCTGGGCACAGCCAGGAACTTGGAATTCGGCTCTGCCAATCCTCGGGCCGAGGGGGAGAGCCCCAGCTCCACTCCCTGCTCCCAAATTCCAAATTCCCTGCTCCCAATCCCAATTCTCTGTTCCAAATCCCCAATTTCCTGTTCCCAATTCTCAAATTCCCTGTTCCAAATTCCAAATCTCTTGTTCCAAATTCCCAAATTCCCTGTTCCCAACCCCCAATTCCCTGCCCTCAATTCCCAATTCTCAGTTCCCAATTCCCTGTCCCAAATTCCCTGTCCCAAATGTCCCAGAGCCACCCACATCCCGGGATTTCTGGGGTTCCAAGAGGGAATTCCCAACACTCCAAGACCCACATCCCGGGATTCCCGGGCTCCAGGAGGGAATTCCTGGGCTCCAGGAGGGAATTCCCAACACTCCAGGAGGGAATTCCCAACACTCCCGGAGGGAATTCCCAACACTCCAGGACCCACATCCCGGGATTCCCAACACTCCAGGGGGGAATTCCCAACACTCCAGGACCCACATTCTGGAATTCCCAGCATTCCAGGAGGGAATTCCCAGCATTCCAGGAGGGAATTCCCAGCATTCCAGGACCCCTATCCTGGGATTCCTGGGCTCCAGGAGGGAATTCCCAGGCTCCAGGAGGGAATTCCCAGCATTCCAGGACCCACATCCCGGAATTCCCAGCATTCCAGGAGGGAATTCCCAGGCTCCAGGAGGGAATTCCCAGCATTCCAGGAGGGAATTCCCGGCACTCACGTGAGCATTAAGGGCGTCGTTGGCCTCACGCTCCGAGAGGCCGTTGGTCAGCGAGGTCACGATCCCCACACAGCGCTCCAGCCTCTGGAAAACAGGGAAAAAACCGGGAAAACCGGGAAAAACTGGATCTCCCCGGCAAGGCAGCGCCTGCTCCGACCCAATCCCAGTTCCCTGACCTCAGGAATATCCTGGGAAAAACACCTGGGGGTGGAACACGGAGCCTGCCGAGGTGGGAAACCTCAGATTTTATGGGATTTTATGGAAAAGCCACTCGGGACCTTATGGAAAAGCCACTGAGGGAATGTTCCCCTGGAATCGCCTCCTCTCTTCCCAAAACCCAGCGGCTCCCAGAAGGACCAAAAAGGGAGTTTTTCCCCCTGAGAACATCCCCGAAGCCCGGGATGGAGCCAAATCCCCGCCGCTGGAAAAGCGGGAATGACACGGGCCGGGAGCATTCCCACATCCCGGGAATCGCCGCTCCACATCCCGGCTGTACCGGGGACATCCCAAACCCCAGAGGAGGAAAATCCCCGCGGGAATTTCGGGAATGACACGGGCCGGGAGCACTCCCACATCCCGGGAATCGCACATCCCGGCTGTACCGGGGACATCCCAAACTCCAGAGGAGGAAAATCCCCGCGGGAATTTCGGGAACCCGGGGGGGGGGAACAGCGGGGAGCACCCCCGGAATTCCTGCCGGGAATTGTGTCCCGGGGATCCCCTCACCTCCTCCAGCTCATCCTTGGAGTCCAGCAGCGAGGAGAGCAGGAGCTTCCCGGGCGCCGCCGCCTTGCCCTTGGGGAGCTCCATGGCCCGGGAGCGGGGGGCTCCACCGCGGGGGCTGTCACCGGCGACCCCCCGCTTCTGGGGGCCCGGCCGCCCCCTCCCAGCCCGGCCCGGCGGGATCGGCGGGATTTCGGGACAACTCCGCTCCTTCGCGGCTCCGCTGCGGCTCCCGGGAGGGTCGCTGATGGGGAAAGCCCCGGGACGGGCGCCGGGAGGCCTCGCTGAGGGGTCCCGGTGAGGGGTCGGGGGATCCGGGGCGCTGAGGACGGGGCTGAAGGGTCCCGCTGCGGGGCTCGGTGCCGCTGTGGGGGCTCCGGGCCGGGGGGAGGCGGCGGCGGCCGGAAGTTACCGGAGAGCGACGGAGGCGCTGGGCCGGAAGCGGAAGCGCCGCGCGGGAGGAAGGTCCCGCCCCCGCCGGCCAATGGGAGCGGAGGGATGGCCCTGAGTGACAGCTCGGGGGGCGGGGCTGGAGGGGTGGGGCGCAGGGGGCGTCTCGGCCAATGGGGAGGAGGGGGCGGGGCCTAAGGGGAGGAGGCTCCGCCCACCCGCAAATGCGGGGGAACACCCGGGAACCCACCGGGAACCCCCTGGGAACCCACCGGGAACCCCGAATCCACCGGGAACCCCCCGAGAACCCGCTGGGAACTCTGAAACCACCGGGAAACCCCCGGGAACCCACCAAGAACTCACCGGGAACCCCGAACCCCCCGGGAACCCCGAACCCGCCGGGAACCCACCGGGAACCCACCGGGAACCCACCGGGAACCCCGAATCCACCGGGAACCCCGAATCCACCGGGAACCCTCCGGGAACCCACCGGGAACCCTCCGGGAACCCTGAATCCACCGGGAACCCACCGGGAACCCCCCGGGAGCCCTGAATACACCGGGAACCCACCGGGAACCCTCCGGGAACCCACCGGGAACCCACCGGGAACCCCGAACTCACCGGGAACCCACCGGGAACCCCCCGGGAACCCTGAAACCACCGGGAACCCCGAACCCACCGGGAACCCACCGGGAACCCCGAATCCACCGGGAACCCACCGGGAACCCCGAAACCAGCGGGAATCCCCCGGGAACCCACCGGGAACCCCGAACCCACCGGGAACCCACTGGGAACCCCCCGGGAAGTCACCGGGAACCCACCGGGAACCCCGAACCCACCGGGAACCCACTGGGAACCCCCCGGGAAGTCACCGGGAACCCACCGGGAACCCCGAACCCACCGGGAACCCCCCGGGAACCCACCGGGAACCCCGAACCCCCCGGGAACCCCGAACCCACCGAGTCCCCCGGGCTGTCAATCTCCGGGACGCCCCAGCCCCACCTTTGGGACCCCCCCGGACCTCCCCCGGTTCCGCAGCCCCTCGGGGACCCCGGCCACGGCCCCCCCCAACACGGAGACCCCCCGAGTGCGTCCGCAGCAGCTTTATTACAAAAATCAGAGCTCTTGTGACACCCCCGGCGTCGGTGGTGGCCGACGGTGACCCCCGCCCGGCTCTCGTCCCCTCCGGGGGTCCCCTCCGGAGCCGGTTCGGGGGGCTCAGTGACCTGGGGGAGCCCCCAGCCCCCGGCCGGGGTTGGGGGGGTCCGTGCTCGCGGTGCCCCGCGGGCTCGGGGTGCTGATTTTGGGGTGCGGAGGGTTGGGGGGTCACCCCCGGGTGCTGCTCCCGCGCTCCCCCAGCAGCCAGTAGGTCCTGAGCTTGCCCTTGCCCTGCAGGGGACGGCCTGGGGGTACCCCGGGGCTCGGGGGGCTTCGCCCGGCGGATTGGGGCGGGGGTCCCTATTGGGGCGGGGGGTCGGGGCGGTTTGGGGAGGGACCGGGCAGTTTGGGGTCGGGGCAGTTTGGGTTTGGGGCAGTTTTGGGAGGGTCAGGACACTTTGGGATCAGGGCAGTTTGGGATCGGGGCAGTTTGGGTTTGGGGCAGTTTTGGGTCTGGGGCAGTTTGGGTTTGGGGCAGTTTGGGATCGGGGCAGTTTGGGATCGGGGCAGTTTGGGATCGGGGTAGTTTAGGGGATCAGAACACTTTGGGGTCGGGGCAGTTTGCGGTAGTTATGGGGATCAGGGCAGTTTTGGGGGGGTCAGAACAGTTTGGGTCTGGGGCAGTTTGGGGTCAGGACACTTTGGGGTCGGGGCATTTTTGGGTTTGGGGTAATTTGGGATTGGGGTAGTTTAGGGGATCAGGGCAGTTTTGGGGTCGGGGCATTTTTGGGGGATCAGGACAGTTTGGGGTCAGGACACTTTGGGGTCGGGGCAGTTTGGGGTCGCGGCAGTTTGGGTTTGGGGCAGTTTGGGTTTGGGGCAGTTTGGGATCGGGGCAGTTTGGGGATCAGGACACTTTGGGGTCGGGGCAGTTTGCGGTAGTTTAGGGGATCAGGGCAGTTTGGGGGGGGTCAGAACAGTTTGGGTCTGGGGCAGTTTGGGGTCAGGACACTTTGGGATCGGGGCAGTTTGGGTCTGGGGCAGTTTGGGATCGGGGCAGTTTGGGGTCAGGGCAGTTTGGGATCAGGACACTTTGGGATCGGGGCAGTTTGGGGTCAGGACACTTTGGGGTCAGGACACTTTGGGATCGGGGCAGTTCGGGGGACACCCAGAGCACTTCGGGGCCGCTATAGGGTCACTTTGAGGGGGTCTCAGCGCAGTCTGGGGGGCTCGGCACTCACCTTCATCTCCACGTCCCCCCGCAGCTCCAGCTCGAAGCACCCGAATTCCTCCAGCACGGCTTTGGTGACCTCCGAGATGTGGATCTTCAGGGCTGGGGAGGGGGCGTGGGACCCTCAGCACCCCGCGGTGTCCCCGCGGTGTCCCCGCGGTGTCCCCGGAGCCCCCCAAAGCCCCCCGGTGCTCACGCTCTCCGTTGGACTCCATGCGCGACGCCGTGTTCACCGTGTCGCCGAAGAGGCAGTACCGCGGCATCTTCAGCCCCACCACCCCCGCGCACACCGGCCCTGCGGGGACACCGCGTCACCGCTGCGACACCGCGGGGACACCGCGGGGACACCGCGGGGACACCGCGGGGACACCGCCCGCCTGCGCCACACCCCTGTGCCACCCCTGTGCCACCAGGTGCCACCGTCTCCCTGTGCCACCTGGTGCCACCGTCCGCCTGTGCCACCTGGTGCCACTGTCCCCCTGTGCCACCCCTCACCCTGTGCCACCTCTGTGCCACCAGGGGCCACCGTCCCCCTGTGCCGCCCCTGTGCCACTCCTGTGCCGCCCCTGTGCCACTCCTGTGCCGCCCCTGTGCCACCAGGTGCCACCGTCTCCCTGTGCCACCAGGTGCCACCGCCCGCCTGTGCCACCCCTGTGCCACCTCTGTGCCACCAGGTGCCACCATCTCCCTGTGCCACCAGGTGCCACCGCCCGCCTGTGCCACCCCTGTGCCACCTCTGTGCCACCAGGTGCCACCATCTCCCTGTGCCACCAGGTGCCACCGTCCCCCTGTGCCACCCCTGTGCCACCTCTGTGCCACCAGGTGCCACCCTCTCCCTGTGCCACCTGGTGCCACCATCCCCCTGTGCCACTGACCCCTGTGCCACCTGGTGCCACTGTCCCCCTGTGCCACCTCTGTGCCACTTCTGTGCCACCCCTGTCCCACCGTCCCTCTGTGCCACCCCTCACCCCTGTGCCGCCCCTGTGCCGCCCCTGTGACACCTCTGTCCCCTCCCAGGAGCACAGGGGCTGTCCAGCCCCCGTCCCCTCCGGCTGTGTCCCTGTCCCTTGTTGCTGTCCCTGTCCCTGTGTCCCATGCCCCGCTGATCCCTGGGGCTGCCATGTCCGTCCCTGTCCCTGTCCCCATTCCTGCTCCTATTCCTGCTCCTGTGAAATGCTGACCTGTGTGGATGCCAATGCCCGTTCCCCATTCCCATTCCCGTGGAATTCCTGCAGAATCCCCACCCGTGTGGATGCCCATCCCCATCCCCATTCCCGTTCCCATTCCCCATCCCCATTATCCCATTCCCATTCCCATCCCCATTCCCGCGGAATCCCGAATCCCCACCGGTGTGCACACCGATGCCCATTCCCGTTCCCATTCCCCATCCCCATTATCCCATCCCCATTCCCCATCCCCATTCCCGCAGAATCCCGAATCCCCACCGGTGTGCACGCCGATGCGCAGCTCCAGCTGCTGCTGGGGCCGGTGTCGGATGCGGAAGGAGCTGACGGCCTCCAGCAGCGCCAGCGCCATCCGCGCCACCTCCCGCGCGTGCAGCTTCCCGTTCCGCACCGGCAGCCCCGACACCACCATGTAGGCGTCCCCGATGGTCTCCACCTGCCGCCGGGAAAACGGGAATTCCCTCAGGGAACGGCGCCCCGCCGCAGGGTCACGGGGACAACGGGAGGTGGCACCCGGAGGTGGCACCTGGGGACAAGGAGGGGATGGGGCACAGGTTGGGCTGGATGGGCTGAGGGGGGATTTTCCTGCCCCGGTGATCCCGGGATTCTGGGCCACTGGGATTCTGTAATTCCGGGGATTTGGGGATTTTGTTATGGTTGGGTTCCATAATTCTGGGATTTGGGGATTTTGTTATGGTTGGGTTCCGTGATTCTGGGATTTTGTTATAATTCAGGGATTTGGGGATTTTGTTGTGCTTGGGTTCTGTAATTCTGGGATTTTGGGGATTTTGTTATAATTCAGGGATTTGGGGATTTTGTTATAATTCAGGGATTTTGTGATGCTTGGGTTCCATAATAATGGGATTTTGGGGATTTTGTGATGTTTGGGTTCTGTAATTCTGGGATTTTGTTATAATTCAGGGATTTGGGGATTTTGTTATGCTTGGTTCTATATTTCTGGGATTTTGGGATTTTATTATAATTCAGGAATTTGGGGATTTTGTTATAATTCAGGGATTTGGGGATTTTGTTATAATTCAGGGATTTGGGGATTTTGTTATGCTTGGTTCTATAATTCTGGGATTTTGGGGATTTTGTTATAATTCAGGGATTTGGGGATTTTGTTATAATTCAGGGATTTGGGGATTTTGTGATGCTTGGGTTCCGTAATTCTGGGATTTTGTGGTTCTGCTGTGCTTGGGTTCTGTAATTCTGGGATTTGGGGATTTTGTTATAATTCAGGGATTTTGTGATGCTTGGGTTCTATAATAATGGGATTTTGGGGATTTTGTGATGCTTGGATTCTGTAATTCTGGGATTTTGGGATTTTGTTATAATTCTGGGATTTTGGGATTTTGTTATGCTCGGGTTCCATAATTCTGGGATTATGGGATTTTGTGATGCTTGGGTTCCATAATAATGGGATTTTGGGGATTTTGTGATGCTTGGGTTCTGTAATTCTGGGATTTTGGGGATTTTGTTATAATTCTGGGATTTGGGCATTTTGTGATGCTTGGGTTCCATAATTCTGGGATTTTGGGATTTTGTTATGCTCGAATTCTGTATTTCTGGGATTTTGGGGGTTATTGGGATTCTGGGATATTTAGATTCTGGAATATTCGGATTGTGGAATATCAGCATTCCAGGAACCTGGAATCCTGGAACTCTGAGGGTTCTGAGATTTAGTGATTCTGTGATTCCCCGATTTTGGATTTCTGGTGTTTCCTGATCCTGGGATTCCACGGAGGGCACCCAGTGCTGTCCCTGAGCGTCCCCATATGTCCCCAAACGTCCCCCACACGTCCCTGAGTGTCCCCAAATGTCCCCCACATGTCCCTGAGCGACCCTGAGTGTCCCCAAACGTCCCCCTGAGTGTCCCTGAGTGTCCCCAAACATCCCCCTGAGTGTCCCCACGTGTCCCCAAACATCCCCCTGAGTGTCCCTGCGTGTCCCCAAACTCCCCCTGAGCGTCCCCACGTGTCCCCAAACGTCCCTGAGCATCCCCACGTGTCCCCAAACTTCCCCTGAGTGTCCCCAAATGTCCCCAAACGTCCCCCACACGTCCCTGAGGGTCCCCACGTGTCCCCCCGTGTCCCCACGTGTCCCCAAACGTCCCTCACACATCCCTGAGTGTCCCCAAACGTCCCCGTGAGCGTCCCCACGTGTCCCCAAACTCCCCCTGAGCTTCCCTGAGTGTCCCTGAGTGTCCCCAAACGTCCCCCACACGTCCCTGAGCATCCCCACGTGTCCCCATGTGTCCCCAAACGTCCCCTTGAGTGTCCCCACACGTCCCTGAGTGTCCCCACGTGTCCCCAAATGTCCCCCTGAGCGTCCCCACGTGTCCCCAAACGTCCCCCACATGTCCCTGAGGGTCCCCACGTGTCCCCAAACATCCCCCTGAGGGTCCCCCCGTGTCCCCAAACGTCCCCCTGAGTGTCCCTGCATGTCCCCAAACGTCCTCCTGAGCGTCCCTGTGTGTCCCCAAACGTCCCCCTGAGCATCCCCACGTGTCCCCAAACGTCCCCCACACGTCCCTGAGCATCCCTGAGTGTCCCCAAACATCCCCCTGAGCATCCCCAAATGTCCCCAAACTCCCCCTGAGCGTCCCCACGTGTCCCCAAATGTCCCCAAACGTCCCCCACACGTCCCTGTGCATCCCCACGTGTCCCCATGTGTCCCCAAACGTCCCCTTGAGTGTCCCCACACGTCCCTGAGTGTTCCCACGTGTCCCCAAACTCCCCCTGAGCGTCCCCACATGTCCCCAAACGTCCCCGCGCGTCCCCCATCACCTTGTAGACGTCGAAGTTGTCGATGATGGCGTCGAAGCAGGTGTAGAGGTCGTTGAGCAGCGTCACCACCTGCATGGGGGTGCTCTGCGCCGACAGCGCCGTGAACCCCACGATGTCGCTGAAGTAGATGGTGACGCTGTCGAACGCCTCGGCCTGCACCGTCTCCCCCCGCTTCAGCTGCTCCGCCACCGAGCTGGGGGACAGGACGGGGGCTCAGAGAGGGCACAGCCCCCCGGTGACCCCCCGGGACCCTCCCGCGGCTCACTGGGGCAGGATCTGGTAGAGCAGAGCCTCGGCCTTGCGCTTCTCCTCCAGGTACGCCTGCGTGCGCTCCTCCACCAGCTCCTCCAGGTTGTTGGCGTATTGCTCCATGCGCGACAGCAGGTTGTCCAGGATGTTGGTGCTGTTCTCCCTGCAGGAACGGGGTCACCTCCCGCCCGGGGACCCTCTTTGGGGGTCACTTCCCAACCCAGGGACTCTTTTGAGGGGTCCCGTCCCACCTGGGGACCCTTTTTGGAGGTAATTTCCCACTATGGGACCCTTTTTGGGGGTCACCTCCCACCTGAGGACCCTTTTTGGGGGTCACCTCCCACCCAGGGACTCTTTTCAGGGGTCACCTCCTGCCTGGGGACCCTTTTTGGGGGGTCATCTCCCACTCAGGGATCCTTTTCGGGGGTCACCTCCTACCTGAGGACCCTCTTTGGGGGTCACCTCCCTCTTGGGGACCCTTTTTGGGGGTCACTTCCCACCTGAGGACTCTTTTTGGGGGTCACCTCCCGCCCTGGGACCCTTTTTGGGGGGTCATCTCCCACTCAGGGACTCTTTTTGGAGGTCACCTCCCTCTTGGGGACCCTTTTTGGGGGGTCATCTCCCACTCAGGGACTCTTTTTGGAGGTCACCTCCCTCTTGGGGACCCTTTTTGGGGGGTCATCTCCCACTCAGGGACTCTTTTTGGAGGTCACTTCCCACCTGGGGACCCTTTTTGGGGGTCACTTCCCAACCAGGGACTCTTTTTGGGGGTCACCTCCCTCTTGGGGACCCTTTTTGGGGGTCACTTCCCACCTGAGGACCCTTTTTGGGGGTCACCTCCCACCCGGGGACTCTTTTTGGGGGTCACCTCCCTCTTGGGGGACCCTTTTTGGGGGTCACCTCCCACCTGAGGACCCTCTTTGGGGGTCACCTCCCACCTGAGGACCCTTTTTGGGGGTCACCTCCCTCTTGGGGACCCTTTTTGGGGGGTCATCTCCCACTCAGGGATCCTTTTCAGGGGTCACCTCCCACTCGGGGCCCCTTTTCGGGGGTCACCGCCTACCTGAGGACCCTCTTTGGGGGTCACCTCCCATTCAGGGACCCTTTGTAGGGGTCACCTCCTGCCCGGGGCCCCTTTTCGGGGGTCACCTCCCACCTGAGGACCCTTTTCGGGGGTCACCTCCCACTCGGGGACCCTTTTTGGGGGTCACCTCCCACCCGGGGACTCTTTTTGGGGGTCACCTCCCTCTTGGGGACCCTTTTTGGAGGTCACCTCCCACTCGGGGACCATTTTTGGAGGTCACCTCCTACCCGGGGACTCTTTTTGGGGGTCACCTCCCTCTTGGGGGACCCTTTTTGGGGGTCATCTCCCACCTGAGGACCCTTTTCGGGGGTCACCTCCCACTCAGGGACCCTTTTCAGGGCTCACCTCCCACTCGGGGACCCTTTTCAGGGGTCACCTCCCACCTGAAGACCCTTTTTGGAGGTCATTTCCCACTCGGGGACCCTTTTTGGAGTCACCTCCCACCCAGGGACCCTCTCTGGAGACCACCCCTCACCCGAGGACCCTTTCTGGGGGTCCCCCCTGGGGGCTGGGCTCGTGGTGGCACCTGTTGAACTTGCGGAGCTGGACCTTGATCTGGTTGAAGTCGGGGCGCTCCAGGACGTCCTCGGCCCAGCAGTGCTGCATCAGCTGCCCCAGCTCCTCCAGGTGACAGCCCACGTTGGCCGAGGGCCGGAAGCTCGGCCGCTCCCCGCTCTTCACCCGCTCGATGATCTCTGCGGGGCCGGGCACCCGTCACGGGGGGCAGCGCCCACAGGGGCTCCTCAGCCGGTCCAGGGACCCCTCAGGGGGCCCAGAAACCCACTGGCCAGTCCATCAGCGGGTCCAAGAACCCCTCAGGGGGTCCAGAAACCCACTGGCCACTGCAGTGACTCATCAGCAGGTCCAAGAACCCATTAATGGTCCAAGAACCCATCAGTGGGTCCAAAAACCCCTCAGGGGGTCCAGAAACCCATTGGCCAGTCCATCAGTGGGTCCAAGGACCCATTAATGGTCCAAGAACCCGTTAATGGGTTCAAAATCCCATCAGTGGGTCCAAAACCCCAATGGCCAGCCCAGTAACTCCTCAGCAGGTCCAACAACTCATTAAATGGGTCCAAACCCCATCAGTGGGTCCAAAAACCCGATGGCCAGTCCATCAGCGGGTCCAAGGACCCATTAATGGTCCAAGAACCCGTTAATGGGTCCAAGAACCCATCAGTGGGTCCAAAACCCCAATGGCCAATCCAGTAACTCCTCAGCAGGTCCAAGAACCCATCAGCGGGTCCAGAAACCCATTGGACAGTCCATCAGCAGGTCCAAGGACCCATTAATGGTCCAAAAGCCTGTTAATGGGTCCAAACCCCCATCAGTGGGTCCAAAACCCCGATGGCCAGCCCAGTAACTCCTCAGCAGGTCCAAGAACCCCTCAGCAGGTCCAACCATCCACTGATGGCTCCAACCACCCCTCAGCGTGTCCAGGAACCCATCAGAAGTTCCAAAAACTCCTCCCCAGCTCCGACCACCCACCGACACCCCCCAGACCCCCTCAGTGGCTCCCACCACCCGTCCCCACACCCAGACCCCACCGGCCGGTCCTGCCACCCCCCGGGCACGTCCCCGCCGTGTCCCCTCGTGTCCCCGCCGACCTTTGGGGCTGAGGTCCGCGCCCTCCACGTAGAAGACGCCGCTGCGCAGGGCGATCTCCTGCAGGATGATGCCAAAGCTGTAGACGTCGCCCTTCTGCGTCCCCCGCGCCGGCGGCTCCTCCATGCGCAGCAGCTCCGGCGCCGTCCACAGCTTCTCTGCGGCACCGGGGCACGGGGGTCAGCCCCGGGGGACACTCGGGGGACACCCCGGGGGTGATTTTTGGGGGTGGCGGGGTCTCACTGGCGAAGAGCGCGTGGGTGTCGTCGGCGTCGGGCGCCACGCGGAAACTCTCCAGGCCGTAGTCGGTGATCTTGAGCACGAAGCGCGAGTCCACCACGCAGTTGGAGGATTTGAGGTTCCCGTGGGACACGATGACGCCGTTGTGCAGGAATTGCATCCCCTGGAGGGGCGGGGAGAGCTCGGGTGTGGCGGGACGCTGGGGGTCTGTGGGGTGGGCGTGGGGTGGGGGGCCCCCGTGGGACAGGAGATCTCTGTGGGGTGGGGATCTCTTTGGGATGAAGGATCCCTGTGGGGTGGGGGACCCCTGTGGGCTGAGGGACCCCCACAGGACAGGGGACCCCTGTGGGATGGGACCCCCGTGGGCTGAGGGACCCCCACAGGACAGGGGACCCCTGTGGGGTGGGACCCCTATGGGATGGGGGAATTCCTGTGGGATTGGGGACCCCCACGGGACAGGGGACCCCTGTGGGATGAAGGGAATTCCTGTGGGATTTGGGACCCCCACAGGACAGGGACCCCTGTGACATTGGGGACCCCGACAGGACAGGGGATCCCTGCGGGATGGGGGATCCCTGTGGGATGAAGGGAATTCCTGTGGGATGGAGGGAATTCCTGTGGGATTGGGGACCCCCACGGGACAGGGACCCCTGTGACATTGGGGACCCCCACGGGACCGGGGATCCCTGTGGGATGGAGGGAACTCCTGTGGGATTTGGGACCCCCCCCAGGACAGGGGATCCCTGTGGGATGGGGGGATTCCTGTGGGATGGAGGACCCCTGTGGGATTTGGGACCCCCACGGGACAGGGATCCCTGTGACATTGGGGACCCCCACGGGACAGGGACCCCTGTGGGATTTGGGACCCCCACAGGACAGGGGATCCCTGCGGGATGGGGGATCCCTGCGGGATTGGGGACCCCCGCAGGGCTGGGGACCGCCCCCCGGGGAATGTCACCGATACCTTGACGATGTCGTGGGTGAGCGAGTAGCGGAACATCCAGTCCAGCGTGATGCTCTCGTTCTCCAGGATGTCCTGGGGACGCGGGGGTGAGGGCCGGCCCCGGGCGGGGGTCCCGGTCCCCCCGCGGCCCCGGGACGGTCCCGGCCTTACCTGGAGACTCCCGCGCGGGCAGTACTCGGTCAGGATGCAGATGTTGGGAGGATCGGTGCAGGCGCCGATGAACCGCGTCAGGTGCTCGTTCTGCACGTCCCTCATCTGCCCGGGGGACAGCGAGAGGGGTGGGCCCGGGGTCCCGCCGTGTCCCCCCACCCCCGGGAGCGGGGACACCCCTCGGGGTCACCCACGTACGTGTTTGAGCTCGAACAGGACCTTGCGCGTCAGCTCGATGCGTTTGCGGTTCACGTGCTTCACGGCCACCAGGTTACCCTGGGGGGACACGGGGGACACGGAGGGGTGGGGACAGGGGCTTGGGGACACGGCGGGTGGGGACACGGCGCGGAATGTCCCCCCCCGCCTCCTGTACCTTGTAATAGGCGGTCTTGGCGTACACCTGGAACTGCCCCTCCGCGGTCATCAGCGAGCCGTAGTTGGAGCCCCTCTGTGCGAGGGGAGCGCGGTGAGGCCGGGAGCCCGATCCGCCCGCGCCGAGCCCCGAGCGCGGCTGTGGGGCGAGCCCTGTCCCCAGGATCCCCGGGGCTGTGGGGTGACCCCTGTCCCCACAATCCCCGGTCCCCACTCGGGGCTGTGGGGCGAGCCCTGTCCCCACGATCCCCAGTCCCCACCCGGGGCTGTGGGGTGACCCCTGTCCCCAGGATCCCCGGTCCCCACTCGGGGCTGTGGGGCGAGCCCTGTCCCCACAATCCCCGGGGCTGTGGGGTGACCCCTGTCCCCAGGATCCACGGTCCCCACCCGGGGCTGTGGGGTGACCCCTGTCCCCACAATCCACGGGGCTGTGGGGTGACCCCTGTCCCCACGATCCCCGGGGCTGTGGGGTGACCCTTGTCCCCACGATCCCCGGTCCCCACGCGGGGCTGTGGGGTGACCTCTGTCCCCAGGATCCCCGGTCCCCACTCGGGGCTGTGGGGTGACCCCCGTCCCCACGATCCCCAGTCCCCACTCGGGGCTGTGGGGTGACCCCGGTCTCTGGTCCCCGAGAGGTGCCATGGGGTGACCCCAGCCTCGCTCCCCCCGTGTCCCCTCTGTCCCCGTGTCCCCTCTGTCCCCGTGTCCCCGCGGTCCCCCCGTGTCCCCTCTGTCCCCCCGTGTCCCCCGGTCCCCCCGTGTCCCCTCTGTCCCCGTGTCCCCGCGGTCCCCCCGTGTCCCCTCTGTCCCCCCGTGTCCCCCGGTCCCCCCGTGTCCCCTCTGTCCCCGTGTCCCCCGGTCCCCCCGTGTCCCCTCTGTCCCCCCGTGTCCCCCGGTCCCCCCGTGTCCCCTCTGTCCCCGTGTCCCCCGGTCCCCCCGTGTCCCCTCTGTCCCCTCTGTCCCCCCGTGTCCCCTCTGTCCCCTCTGTCCCCTCTGTCCCCCCGTGTCCCCGCGCCCACCAGGGACAGGGTGAGTTTGCTGCCGGCGTTCCTCAGGTGTTTCTCCATGCTGCTCATCTGCACGTCCTCCCAGCGCACCCTCCACAGCTCTGCCGCCAGCTCGTTCTCCAGCTGCAGCTTCCTGCAGCCCGGGGGGTGTCGGTGAGACCCCGGCCCGCGCCCCCCGCCCCGCCCGGCGCCCCCCGGCCCTCCCGATGTCCCCGCACCGGTAGATGAAGAAGGAGGTGGCGGTGACGGCCGTGAGGATCAGGCTGACCACGAGCGACAGGATCTCCAGCGTGGACAGCGAGGCTGCGGGGCACAGGGGGGAGCGGTCAGGGCCCCGGGGGGCTCCGGGCGGGGGTCTCACGGCTCCCCCCACTCACCTTTGCGGCACCGGGGGTCGGTGCCCTCGAAGCCACACGGGGGGACATCGGACGGGACCGCGTTCCCCGGCCAGTGGATGTCCCGTCCCGGCACCATCTGGATCTTCTTGGTGGTGCCGTTGTAGTTGGCCACGATCTTTGGGATGGGGCGGGGGGCGAGGAATGGGTGGCGAGAAGCCCCCGGAGCTGTCCCCACCCCCGGCCCCGCTGTCCCCACCCCCGGCCCCGTGTCCCCTCGCCCCGGGGCTCACCTGGAAGTCTCCCTGCTCGGGATCCATGTCCCACAGCGAGTAGTCGCTCTCCCGGTCCCCCTGCTCGTCGATCTTGAAGAAGCCGGTGACACCTGGCGAGGGAAGGTGAGGGGCTTGGGGGGACCACCGAGGGGGGCTCCGGTCCCAAAATGTCACCCTGGGAGTGGGGACGGGCAGGGGGCACCGGGCTGGGACAGGGTTGGGGACAGGGACAGGGCTGGGGACAGGGACAGGGCTGGGGACAGGGACAGGACAGGGCTGGGGACAGGGACAGGACGGGGCTGGGGACAGGGACAGGACAGGGCTGGGGACAGGGACAGGGCTGGGGATGAAGACAGGGCTGGGGACAAGGACAGGACGATGTTGGGGACAGGGACAGGACGGGGCTGGGGACAAGGACAGGACTGGGGACAGGGACAGGACGGGGCTGGGGACAGGGACAGGGACAGGACTGGGGACAGGGACAGACGGGGCTGGGGACGAAGACAGGGTCGGGGACAAGGACAGGACGGGGCTAGGGACAGGGACAGCACGGGGCTGGGGACATGGATAGGGCTGGGGACAAGGACAGAGCTGGGGACAGGGACAGGACGGGGCTGGGGACAGGGACAGGGCTGGGGACAGGGACAGGGACAGGACGGGGCTGGGATGGGACAGGGCTGGGGACAGGGACAGGACAGGGCTGGGGACAAGGACAGGGACAGGACGGGGCTGGGGACAGGGACAAGGCTGGGGATGAAGACAGGGCTAGGGACAGGGACAGGGCTGGGGACAGGGACAGGACGGGGCTGGGGATGAAGAGAGGGCTGGGGACAGGGACAGGGACAGGACGGGGCTGGGGATGAAGAGAGGGCTGGGGACAGGGACAGGGACAGGACGGGGACAGGCCGGCCTCACCGTAGAAGGTGCGGTTCCACATCTGGCGGGTGACGGCCGAGGCGTCGCTGACGGAGCCGCCGCGCTCCAGCGTCTCGTTGAGCGCCTGGGCGTAGAGCAGCACCGCGTCGTGGAAGGCGGCGGCGATGAAATTCATCTGGGGACACGGGGACAGCTCGGGGACAGCTCGGGGACAGCTCGGGGACAGCTCGGGGACAGCGCACGGCTCGGGGTCCCCGCCCTCGCCTCCATCCTGTGTCCCCGTCTCCCTTTGTCCCCGTTGTCCCCAGCTCCATGCCAGCCGCCCCAGCTGCAGCCCGTGTCCCCGCTGTCCCCGCTGTCCCCAGCGCGTGTCCCCCGCCCCGCCCGCGGTCCCCACCAGTCCGTCCTGCACCGAGAAGTTGAAATGCTCCCGCGCCTCCTCCTTGAGCCGCTCCACGAAGGGCCGGTACTCGGCGTTCTCGGGCTCCTTGTAGGTGATGATGGTGACAGCCTGGGGAGGGGACAGCGGCTGCAGGGGCGGGACAGGCCGGCGGGGGCTGCCCGTGCCCACCGGGGTGTGCCCCTGCCCACCGGGGACAGCCTGTGCCCACCTGGGACCGTCTGTGCCTACCTGGGTGTATTTCTGTGACCACCTGGGACAGCCTGTGCCCCCCTGGCCATGTCCCTGCGCCCACCTGAGTGTATCCCTGTGCCCACCTGGGTGTATCCCTGTGCTCCCCTGGCACCGCCCGTGGCTCCCCAGCAGTGTCCCCGTGGCCACCTGGGACCATCTGTGCCCACCGGAGTGTGTCCCTGTGCCCACCTGGGACCGTCTGTGCCCACCTGAGACCATCTGTGCTCCCCTGGCCATGTCCCTGTGCCCACCTGGGACCATCTGTGCCCACCGGAGTCTGTCCCTGTGACCACCTGAGACCATTTGTGCCCCCTGGCCAAGTCCCTGTGCCCACCTGGGACAGCCTGCGCCCACCTGAGTGTATCCCTGTGCCCACCTGGGACCCTCTGTGCCCCCTGGCCGTGTCCCCGTGCCCCCCGGCCGTGTCCCCGTGCCCACCTGGGACCCTCTGTGCCCCCCGGCCGTGTCCCCGTGCCCACCTGGATCTGTCCCCGTGCCCACCTGGGACCCTCTGTGCCCCCCTGGATGTGTCCCCGTGCCCCCCCGGCCGTGTCCCCGTGCCCCCCGGCCGTGTCCCTGTGCCCCCCTGGATGTGTCCCCGTGCCCCCCTGGGTGTGTCCCCGTGCCCCCCCGGCCGTGTCCCCGTGCCCCCCTGGATGTGTCCCCGTGCCCCCCGGCCGTGTCCCCGTGCCCCCCGGCCGTGTCCCCGTGCCCCCCTGGATGTGTCCCCGTGCCCCCCGGCCGTGTCCCCGTGCCCCCCGGCCGTGTCCCCGTGCCCCCCTGGATGTGTCCCCGTGCCCCCCGGCCGTGTCCCCGTGCCCCCCGGCCGTGCCCCCGTGCCCACCCCGCTCACCTGGAAGGCGCGGCGGGCGCGGGCGTCGTGCGTGTCGCCGCGGTGCCAGGGCCGCCGGGGCTCGGGGAAGCGCGGCCCGCTGAGGCTGGCCCCGAACGTGTCGATGTAGAAGAAGGCGAAGTCGCCGCCCGTGAGCCCCTCGCTCTCCGCCTGCAGCATCAGCTCCCGCAGCGTGTCCGGGGCGCAGCACACGTACACGACTGCGGGGGACACGGCCCTTGGGGACCCCCGACTGCCCGGGGACCCCCGCCCCGCGTCCCGGGGGTCCCTGGTTACTGTGTGACACCCCCCCGAGATCCCAGCCCCGCACCCCGGGGGTCCATGGTTAATGTGTGACCCAGGTCTGAGACCCCCAACACCCCGGGGAGACCCCCGCCCCGCAACCTGGGGGTCGCTGCTTATCGTGTGACGCCGGTCTGAGACCCCCAACACCCCGGGGAGACCCCCACCTCACAGCCCGGTGCTCCTTGGTTACTGCGTGACACCCCCCCGAGACCCCCAAACATCCCCAGGAGACCCCTGCAGACCCCAGCCCGGCACCCTGGGGGTCCCTGGTTATTGCGTGACACCCCCTGAGACCCCCAACACCTCCGGGAGACCCCCACCTCACACCCCGGTGTTCCTTGGTTACTGTGTGACCCGGGTCTGAGACCCCCAACACCCCCAGGAGACCCCAGCCCGGCACCCCGGTTCCTTGGTTACTGTGTGACACCCCCTGAGACCCCCAACACCCCGGGAGACCCCAGCCCGGCACCCTGGGGGTCCCTGGTTATTGTGTGACCCGGGTCTGAGACCCCCAAACACCCCGGGGAGACTCCCACCTCACACCCCGGTGCCCCTTGGTTATTGTGTGACACCCCCGAGACCCCCAAACACCCCCAGGAGACCCTCACCCCGCACCCTGGGGGTCCCAGCTTATCGTGTGACGCCGGTCTGAGACCCCCAAACATCCCCAGGAGACCCCCGCCCCGCGTTCCGGGGGTCCATGGTTATTGTGTGACACCCCCTGAGACCCCCAACACCCCGGGGAGACCCCTGCAGACCCCAGCCCGGCACCCCGCGGGTCCCGGGTTACTGTGTGACACCCCCCTGAGACCCCCAACACCCCGGGGAGACCCCTGCAGACCCCAGCCCGGCACCCTGGGGGTCCCTGGTTGCTGTGTGACCCCGGTCTGAGATCCCCAACACCCTGGGAGACCCCCACCTCACAGCCCGGTGCTCCTTGGTTACTGCGTGACACCCCCCCGAGACCCCCAAACATCCCCAGGAGACCCCTGCAGACCCCAGCCCGGCACCCTGGGGGTCCCTGGTTATTGCGTGACACCCCCTGAGACCCCCCAACACCTCGGGAGACCCCCACCTCACACCCCGGTGTTCCTTGGTTACTGTGTGACCCGGGTCTGAGACCCCCAACACCCGGGGAGCCCCCTGCAGACCCCAGCCCGCGGGTCCTGGGTTACTGTGTGACCCCAGTCTGAGACCCCCAACACCCCGGGAGCCCCCTGCAGACCCCAGCCCGCGGGTCCTGGGTTACTGTGTGACATCCCCCGAGACCCCCCACACCCCGGGAGCCCCCCGCAGACCCCAGCCCGGCACCCCGGGGGTCCCTTGTTGCTGTGTGACACCCCCCGAGACCCCGGGAGCCCCCCGCAGACCCCCGCAGACCCCAGCCCCGGGGCTCCCCGGCCGTGCCGTGCCGTGCCGTGCCGTGCCGCAGAAGCGGCCGTGGGTGTCCCGGGCCCGGGGGTCCCGACCCCGCTGCCGCCCCCCGGCGCCCCCCGTGCCCTGCCCGGCGCTGCCCGCGGCGCCAGCAGCAGGTTTCCTGTTTTCCCGACTCCGTTTCCTCCTCCCCGATGGATTCCCGGCGACACCGTGACCCCGCGGGTGACGCCTGGCCTCCGCCGCGGCCCCTCCGGCCCTGCCACCCCCGGGCCCAAATTCACCCCCGAGGATCCAAAATTCAACTCCGGGGATCCAAAATTCACCCCCGGGGATCCAAAATGCACCCCCGGGGATCAAAAATTCACCCCCGGGGATCCAAAATTCACCCTTAGGGCCCCAAAATTCACCCCCGGGGATCCAAAATGCACCCCCAGGGATCCAAATTCACCCCCGAGGATCCAAAATGCACCCCCGGGGATCCAAAATGCAGCCTCGGGTCCCCAAAATTCACCCTCGGGGATCCAAAATGCACCCCCTAGGATCCAAAATGTACCCCCAGGGATCAAAAATTCACCCCCAGGGGATCCAAAATGTACCCCCGAGGATCCAAAATGCACCCCCGGGGATCCAAAATGCACCCCAGGGGATACAAAATGCACCCGAGGGGATCCAAAATTCACCCCCGAGGATCCAAAATGCACCCCTGGGGATCCAAAATGCACCCGAGGGGATCCAAAATGCACCCCCAGGGGATACAAAATTCACCCTTGGGGCCAAAAAATGCACCCCGGGGACACCGGGGACAAGTGACAACAGCCCGAGAGTCCGGAGGGACGGGGCGTGGGGAGGGGTCCGGGGTGGGGCAGGGGCAGGGTCGGGGTGTCCGGGACACGCTGGGACAGACATGGACAGCCGGGAACAACTGGGAATAACCGGGAACAACCGGGAATAACCGGGAACAGCCATGAATAACTGTGTACAGCCATGAACAGCCATGAACAGCCATGAATAACTGTGTACAGCCATGAACAGCCGTGTACAGCCATGGATAACCGTGTACAGCCATGAACAGCCGTGTACAGCCATGAATAACTGTGTACAGCCATGTACAGCCATGAATAACTGTGTACAGCCATGGACAGCCATGAATAACTGTGTACAGCCATGAACAGCCGTGTACAGCCATGAATAACTGTGTACAGCCATGAACAGCCATGAATAACTGTGTACAGCCATGAACAGCCGTGTACAGCCATGAATAACTGTGTACAGCCATGAACAGCTGTGAACAGCCGTGAACAACCCCAAACAGCCATGGATAACTGTGAACAGCCACCGACAGCCGTGAATAATGGTGATTAACTGTGTACAGTCGTGAACAGCCACCAACAACTGTGAACAGCCACCAACAACTGTGAACAGCCATGGACAACTGTGAACAGCCCCAAACAGCCCCAAACAGCCCCAAACAGCCACAAACAGCCACAAACAGCCCCAAACAGCCCCAAACAGCCCCAAACAGCCCCAAACAGCCACAAACAGCCGTGAAAACTGTGATTAACCGCGTACAGCCACGGGCAGCCGTGAGCAGCCGTGAGCAGCCATAAATAACCGCGGAGAACCGTGAACAGCCATAAACAACCGTGTGCTGCCGTGAACCGCCGTGAACAGCCCTGCACGGCTGTGTGCAGATGTGTGCAGCTGTGACACCTGTGACCAGCTGTGCACACCCACGGGACCCCCGTGTGCAGCTGTGCACGGCCCTGCCCGGCCACGGGAACCCTCTGCACGGCTGTGAATAACCACGAAAAACCTCTGCACAGCTGGGCACAGCTGCAAACGCCCCCGCAGAGCCGTGCACAGCCGTGTCTGCCCACGGGCACCCACGGACACGTGTGACAGCCCCGGGTGAAGGCGGGCACACCCGGGAATGCCCGTGGGCAGCGCTGAACACCGCGGTAAAGTTGTGCACAGCCATGTATGGCCATGGACACCCGGGCACGGCGCGCCAAGCCTGGCACACCCACGGGCACGGGCGTGGGGCTGGGCACCGCGGGTGGGGCTGGGCACCCTGTGTGGGGCTCTGCCCTCCCGGGTGGGGCTGTGATCTCCTGTGTGGGGCCGGACACCCGTGTGGGGCCGGACATTCCTGGGTGGGGCTGTGCTCTCCTGAGTGGGGCTGTGAACTCCCCTATGGGGCGGGACACTCCTGTGTGGGGTTCTGCACTCCCCTGTGGGACTGTGATCTCCTGTGTGGGGCTGTACACCCCGTGTGGGGCTGAACACTCCCGAGTGGGGTCGGACACCCCGTGTGGGGCTCTGCACTGCCGTGTGGGGCTGTGCTCTCCCGGGTGGGGCTGTGAACTCCCGTGGGGTCGTGAACTCCTGTGTGGGGCTGTACACCCCGTGTGGGGCCGGACACTCCCGTGTGGGGCTGTGCTCTCCCGAGTGGGGCTGTGAACTCCCGAGTGGGGCCGGGGACACCCGTGTGGGGCTGGACATTCCCGAGTGGGGCCGGACACTCCCAAGTGGGGTCGGACACCCCGTGTGGGGCTCTGCACTCTCGTGTGGGACTGTGATCTCCTGTGTGGGGCCGGACACTCCTGTGTGGGGTTCTGCACTGCCGAGTGGGACTGTGATCTCCTGTGTGGGGCTGGACACGCCCGAGTGGGGCCGGACACTCCCCTGTGGGGTTCTGCTCTCCCGTGTGCGGCTGGACACTCCCGTGTGGGGCCGGACACTCCCCTGTGGGGCTGTGCTCTCCCGTGTGGGGTTCTGCTCTCCCGTGTGGGGCTGTGAACTTCCCTATGGGGCCGGACAATCCCGTGTGGGGCTGTGATCTCCCGGGTGGGGCTCTGCTCTCCCGCACGGGGCTCACACCGCCCTGTCCCCCTCCCCGTGTCCCCGTCCCCCGCACTCACTGCGCCCCTTCGCCTTGATCTCCTGGATGATGAAGGAGAAGTTGCCGCCGTCGCGGAACACCACGTCCATGACCGTGAGGTTGCTCAGGGCGGGCAGCTGGACGTACAAACCCTCGGCGGCGAAATAATAGGGCCGGTCGTCCACCCGCTCGTCCCAGTACACCAGCAGCGCCCGCCGGGTCCAGTTGAAGCGCCGGTGCAGCTGCACGCCCAGTTCGCCCAGTTTGCGGTGGCTGGGGCCGGCTCGGGTGGTCAAACCGAACTCCTCGCTCTTGTCGTCGAAGCCGTGCGCCTCGGCGCCCGCCGTGAGCAGCGGCAGCCGCCAGTGGCTGGTGAAGCGGGCCACCGGCGCCGCCGAATAGACGCAGCCCGGCCCCAGAAACGCCGCGGGCTGATGGGCGAGCCGCAGGTCCACGGCCACCAGCGGCGCGGCCATTTCCGAGCAGACCCCGTGGCGGTCCTCGCTGTCGCCGAACACCCAGCCCAGGGCGAAGCCGGGCAGCAGATCCCGCCGGGAATTCACGGCGGCCGCGGCCAGGCGCACGGCGGGTCCCACGCGCGGCCAAGCCCACGGGTAGGTGAGGTTGCGCCGGGGCAGCACCGCGGCGAGGGTCAGCGGGGCCGGGGCCGGCAGCGCGGCCGGGAGCAGCGCCAGCAGCGGGGCCACGAGCGGGGCCAGCACGGCCAGCATCGCCCACGGACGGAGAGTGGCGCGTCCCCCCCTCCCGCGGCGGGGCTGAGCCCTCGCTCGCCGCCCCCACTGGTGACACAAAGGGCCCTTATCGTCCACGCCGAGCTTAACTCCTTCCTGCCCGCTCCCCCCGCGGCGTTCCGGCCGATGGGGCCGCCCGCTGGTGGGGGCGGATATCCCCGCCCGTGGCGCGGCGGGACGGGCTTTTGGGGAGGGGGGACGTGTGTCGCCATGTGTCCCCTCCCCGCCTTGGGTCCCGGCCGCCGCCACCGCCCCGGGTGCCGCTGCTGACCCGGTCACGCGTGGGGCGCTGAGACCCGAGAAACTCATTAGGGCGCAGGGGACATCCCGACCCGCGCTGTCCCCGCGCTGTCCCCACGCAGCCCCCGGGAGAACTCGGACACCTCTGGGCTCCCCCGTCCGTGGGAGGTTCTGGCCCGCGGAGGGGTCGCGGCAGCCCCACGGCAGCGAGGGGTGACCCCGGAGATGTCACCCGGGGGCTGCTGGGGACACCGGCCGCGCTCGGGGGGACACGGGCACAGCTTGGGGACACGCGTGGAGGGGGACACGCGCAGTGGTCCGGCCACGGCGCGCCCGCTGCTCCCGGGGGCGCGCGCGGCGCTCGGGGACGCGGTTGGGCGCGGGTCGGGTGACACCCGTGACACTCCCGGTAACCCCCGCGCTGCTGCCGACGTGCCGCGCGGGACAAGCGTAAAAAAAGCATTACGGAGCATCGAGAAGGAAATTAGCAAATGAAAAGAATGTTAATGAGCAAAACAAACCTCGAGCGGAGAAAAAAAAGATTGCTGCTAGCAGAGGATGGTTTCGATCCATCGACCTCTGGGTTATGGGCCCAGCACGCTCCCGCTGCGCCACTCTGCTGCCGCCCTCGGCCCCTTGCCCGGAGCTTTTATAACCGCGGCGCCGCCGCCATTCGCGGAGCCCGCGCTCCCCCCAGCGGCCGCCCGGCGCGCCCCGCCATTGGCCGCTCACCGCTCTGATTGATGCGCCGCCTCACCAATGGCTGCCCGCGGAGCGCCCGCGGGGGGCGGGCACGGGGAGCGCGGCGGCCAATGGGAGGGCGGGTTGCTGCGGGGTCTGCGAGCGGCGCTTCATTGTCGGGAACGGCGGCGACATGAGGTGGGGACACGGGGACACCGAGACCGGGGGCCGCCGGGATGGGCCGGGGACACACCGAGACCTTGGCGGGAGCGGGAGCGGGACCGGGCGGGAGGGAGCGGCGGGATACTGGCGTTAGGGGAGGAACGGGAGAAATGGAGGGAGAACCGGGAGCGGGAGGGACAACGGGGACCGGCAGCGGGGAGAGGCCGGCACTGGGGGCCGCGGGGGCGGGGAGACACCCGGAGCGGGCTGCGGGAACGGGAAGAGACCGGCGGGAGCGGGGGGAACAACGGGGGGATCAGGATCAAAGGGAACCGGGACCGAAACCGGGGGAGGAACCGGGGGAGAACCGGGGCGGGGGAAGCGGCCCGGGGCTCGGAGCCCCCGGTCACCGCCGCTGCCCTTCTCTCTCTCCGCAGGGGCGATCGAGGCCGCGGCCGCGGCGGCCGCTTCGGTTCCAGGCGAGTCCCGGCATGTCGCGACAGGACCGTGTCGTGACGGGGGTGGGAGCGGGGGTCGGCGGGGCACGGTGAACGAATCGAGGTTTTCTCTCCCCTTCAGGTTCCGGCCCTTTGTGCCTCACATCCCCTTCGACTTCTATGTGGTGAGTGACCGCTGCCCCGGCGGCGATTCCCGGGAATTTTCCGGGATTTTCCAGGGTTAACGATCCCCCCGTCTCTGATTTGGGAGAGTTGGGCTGGATGAACCGAAGGGATTCCCTAAAAACGCGGTGGGGTCGGTAAAAAACCCACACCGGAGGAGTTTTCTCCTGTGGGAATTGGGACGGTGGGACCCGGCCGAGGAATAACGACAGGGATCACTCCAGGATTGGGGTTTTTGGGATTATAACAGGTGATTCCCCGGGCTGAGGTTTGGGTGATGCCCGTACCTGTCACTCACCTCAGGTGTCCATGTGCCTGTGTCCCACCTTTCCCAGGAGGAAATCATTCCCTCCTCCCAAATTCCCCGAGTTTCTGCCCTCTGGACAGGCGACTGTGGCTGCAGACAAAGGGGGTTAATGAGTTAAATTAACAAATTCTTTAATAGAGTTAATAAAACCCTCTGGAGCTGCACAGGCTCCTGGACACCTGTGGAGCTCTCGTAGGCTAACACCAAGATGGGATTGTGCCAGAGGATGAAATCCGGGTGGGAATTCTGTCCCGTTGCAGTGTGAGATGGCGTTTCCCCGTGTCAAGCCCGCAGCAGATGAGACAGCCTTCAGTGAAGCCCTGCTCAAGAGGAACCAGGATCTG
>NC_089169.1:1928626-2016562 GCF_009819655.1 Sylvia atricapilla
CCATCCTAAAAGGATCCACCAAAGAGCCCAAATCCACCTTTGGATGGGCTCCCGTGGCCTGGAGCTCATCCACCACACACCAAACACCTCCTGACCCTTCCCTGAGGCCCACACCGGGGGTCCCGGGGGTCCCAAGGGTTGGGCCGCTTCACGGCTTGCTGGGAACCCACGCCCTGGTGCCTCGTAAAAAACAAAAAACCTGGATGCGGTTGTGACATCTGCCAGGGGAGCAGCGATGAAAGGCCGCTGATTCAGGCGTGAGCTGTTCGGCCCGCGGGCTCCGGGAGGGATTCCCACCCTGCCGGGATGTTGCATCAACGCCGCACCTCCAGCGCGGCACCGAGGCCCAGAACAGGTTTGCTTTCATCCTGACGAGGTGGGGAAGAGGCCGGCACCGGAGATGACGAGGTTCTTTCCGGGATGGGACAGAGCTCCGGGGCCGCTGGGAGCAGGTGGCTGCCAGAAATCCCCTCCCTCACCGCGAGATGTGCCCGTCCCGATAAAGGAGGCCGTTGGATCTGATCTGGTGCATCGCTCCGGGAGACACCGAACCTGCGATTTGCCGAGATAATTAATTACGGACGGGGCTTTACCTCGGCCACCCCAATGCCGGACAGGGCCTAGCCTGGAGCTTTCAGGGCCCCAAACCTGTGTCAGCCCCCTTCCGCCCGCCAGAACGAAGCGGTTCTGGCTAAATAAAGGATTTTGGGTTGACCCCGGCAGCAGGGTGGATGGAGGGAGCCGGGTGGGGATGGGTGGAAACGCAAACCCCGGCATCGGGAGGGGGTTTCTGGGCCCCCTATCCACCTCTGCTGGGAGCCCTGGGCCTTTCGGGCTGTCCCCAAACCAGTTTTTTCCCGTTGTCCCCAGAGCCCGGGAAGGAGCCGGGCCCTCGGCGGGTCTCCGCTCGCTTCCGAACCCGTCGCGGTTCTGTCCAGCAATCCCAGGGAACCATTTCCCAGGTAAGGCCGGCCCGGGATGGAACGCCCTGGAACGTTCAGGGAGGGGTGGGAGGGCTCCTTAAAAACCCGGACCGGGCGGCGGGATACGGGTGCAAGGTGAGGAGACCGAGCGGCGACCTCGGCTCGCAGCGCCCGGCAACACGGCCCCAGCGGACCCCCGGCAGGATGCAGGTGGGCTCCGGGACAATTCCCGTGTCCCCCGGGATGGGGAACGCGGCCTCGGGCCGGGATACCGGGCCGGTGCGTGAGAGCCCCGGGATGTGCCGCTGCACGTTGGGAGCTGGAAATCCTGGAATCCCTTCGGCAGCTCCGGGAGCGGGGCCGCGCTGGAGGGACACGCCGCGGTCCCCGGGGGGCCGAGCGGGATGTCGGGGCCGGGGTCAGAGCTGCACAGCTCGGCCCGGGGCTGCCGTGCGCTCCGGCTGCTGGAAAAACGGGATTTGCCAGCGCGGGGCGGCGGCAGGGAGCGCTGGGGAGGCGTCTGTCCTCTGTCCCGCTCTGGGGACATCGGTGACCGGGCCAGGAGGGGGACGGGTGGTGGCACCGTGGTGGGGGGAGCGGAGCTGCGGGGGGAGCCCCAGGCCCCACCACCACGGGTCAGCGTCTCACCCCGGTGCCAGCGTACCCATTGTCCCGGTTTCCCCATGTCCCGTGCAGTGTCCCCGGTGTCCCAGAGTGGCACCAGTGTCCCCAAGTCCCAGGGTGGCAGCAGTGTCCCCGTGCCCCGGTGTGGCACCAACGCCCCCACGTCCCAGGGTGGCAGCAGTGTCCCCGTGTCCCAGCAGTGTCCCCGTGTGCCAGCAGTGTCCCCGTGTGCCACCCGGCAGTGTCCCCGTGCCCCGGGCTGGCCCCGGGGCTGTGCCGTGACTCAGCGGCGGGGCAGCAGCCGCGGTGCCTCGAGGCCGGGCAGGGTGGCAGGGTCTGGTGACAGCCCCGTGGGGACCCGGGCCAGGCCATGGGGGCTCCGAGGGTGGTTTTGTCCCGGTGCTGCCGAATTCCTTCTGTCCCTGGGCCGGAATCGCTCCAGAGATTTGGGGACGGCCCCAAAGCCACCGCGGTGCCACAACCCCCGGAGCTGGGGACAGTCCCCAGGCCTGGGGTGACCGAGTGACCCCGGGCCATGGCACCACAGGGACAGGGATGGCTGGGGAGGACACGGGGCCACGCTGAGGCACGTGGCGACAAGGAGAGGGTGGCTGAGCCTGCTGTCACCTCCCGACGTGCCACGTCCCCGGCCCGGGGCTGGCCCGGGGATGGGGACAGGAGCCAAGTTCCGGCACGGGGCAGGTCCCAGACGGAGCAGCCGGGTTGGGGACACCCTCAGGTGATGTCCCCAGCGCGGGGACAGCGCCGGGCCGCGCCCCGAGGTGCCCGCGGTGCCTGTTGTCACCTGTTGGGCCGGGCCGAAAGCCGCCTGGGAGCGAAGGGAACGGTGACCCCCGGTGGCCCCGGGCCCGCGGGGGGCAGGAAGGAGCCAGCTCCGGCCAAGGTGACGCAGTTCCCGTGCCATTGTCCCCGGGATGTGACGGGGACCATCCTGCCTGGCCCGAGGAGTTTCCCGGCCGGGGGACAGCCGCGGGGACACGGAGCTGGCGGTCGGGGACCCCGGGCTGCGGGGACGGGCTCGGCACGCCGGGACCTGTTCCCCAGGAGCCGTGAAGCAAGAGGAGGGCCGGGCTGGTAATTCCTGCGCCGCCGCTCGGTTCCCGGCCCCATTCCTCCCTAATGAGCCCTGGGAAGGCGCGGCCCCGGGGCCCTAATTAACAACCCCGCTTAATTACGGGGGCGGTGGCGCCGGGCGGGGCCGGGTACAGGTGATGGTGGCACCGAGGAGCTCCTGCTGGTTCCCCTCCTGCAGGTGGCAGCGAAGGAGGTTTTTTTTTGGGGGGGGATGATTCTGTAGGACAGGAGAGATGAGAAGCCCCCAAAGGCCGCGGGGTGTTTGCCCGGGGATGGTTTTTCCTGGTGGAGACCCCCTCACCGTCCCCCGCCTCCGGGGAGGGTCTCACCTGCCTCGCGTCCCCTCCAGGCCACCATGGGCGAGTGCACGGACCTGGAATGGGCCGTGCAGGTGCTGGTGAACAACTTCGACAAATACTCGAGCCGCTGCTGCTGCTGCAAGAACCCGCGGCGCATCAGCAAGAAGGATTTCCGCAAGATGCTGAGCCGGGAGCTCAACCACATGCTGACGGTGAGCAGTGAACCCCCCCCGACCCTCGGGTGCCCCGGGGGACCCCTCCCCGAGCCCGGCCCGAGCCGCTCCGCTCTCGCCCCTCGCAGGACACCGGGAACCGCCGAGCCGCCGACAAACTCATCTGCGACCTGGACGAGAACAAGGACGGGCGCATCAGCTTCCAGGAGTACTGGACCTTGATAGGCGGCATCGCCAGCCCCATCGCGCAGATCATCCGCCAGCAGGAGCAGAGCGTCAAACACACCAAATAGCGCCGAGCCTCCCGGGACAGCCCCTCCCGGCTCCTCTGGGTGCCCACCCCCGAGCCCCGGGGGGCTTTGGGACGGGCCCGTGGGTGGGATTTGGGGGGCGAGGCGTCGGGGGGGCTGCTCCTCGCCCTCCTCCTCCTCCTCCTCCTCTCCCAAGAGCAGCAGTAATTCAGCTCCCCGGAATTCTGTCTGTCTGTCTGTCCGCAGCTCTCCGCTGGCAGAAATCCCAGCACGAGCAGCGCCCCCCCTTTCCCCCCTTGGGGGTCCCCCCGGAATGGGCAGGGGGGTCCCCTCGGGCCAAAGGTGACACGGCCACTCCCGGCCGGGTGACAACCCATCGCCGCCGTTATTTATTGCAGCAATAAAAACTCGGAGGAGCCGCTCAGGTGTTTTGCCTTTTCCCGGAGCGCCGATTTTGGGGGGGGGCTCTGAGAGAGGGGGGTCCGCCCTGTCCCCTCCCTGTCCCCGCCCTGTCCCCGCCCTGTCCCCGCCACGCCTTGCCCGGGCCCGGTGACAAGGCCAGCAGCCACCACGGGGTGTCAGCAGCCACCACGTCCCGCCCGGAGCACGGGCGGAGGCCACCTTTGTCCCGGGATGTCCCTCCGTGTCCCCACCCCGGGGGTCCCCATGGGCAGGGGGGGGACCGCAGCCCCCCAATCCTTGTCCTACATCGCCCACCCCACACCGGGATGGGGACAAGGGACCCCCGGGGGCCCCCGGGACCCCCGGGATGGGGACAAGGGACCCCAAGGGACCCCCGGGACCCCCGGGATGGGGACAAGGGACCCCCGGGACCCCTGGGATGGGGACAAGGGACCCCCGGGATGGGGACAAGGGACCCCCGGGACACCCGGGATGGGGACAAGGGACCCCCGGGGACCCCCGGGATGGGGACAAGGGATCCCCAGGGACCCCCGGGCTGGGCGGGGCCGGGCTCCCGGAGCACTGCGGCGCCCACGGGGCTGGCGGCACGCCCGGGCCGGCGGCTCTGCCTCTTCCTGGGGATTTTCCACCGGGAAGAGACTCGGCGAGCACGGCGGGGGACCCCCCGAGCACCCCCAAACCGAGACACCGGGGTGGCGGCACCGGGACACCCCCAAACCCTCGGTTCCGGGGAACCGGGCCCCCCAAACCCTCGGCTCCGGGGAACCGGGACCCCCAAACCCTCGGCTCCAGGAAACCGGGACCCCCAAATCCCCAGTCCCGGGGAACCGGGACCCCCAAACCCTCGGCTCCGGGGAACCGGGACCCCCCGAGCCCCCCCGGCTCTAGGGAAGCAGGACCCCAAAAAAAACCCAGCTCAGGGGAACCGGGACCCCCAAACCCTCGGCTCTAGGGGACCGAGACCCCCCCGAGCTCCGAGGAACCGTGACCCCCAAACCCCCCCGAGCTCTGGGGAACCAGGATCCCCCCAAACCCTCGGCTCCAGGAAACCGGGATCCCCAAATCCCCAGTCCAGGGGACCGGGGCCCCCAAACCCCCCGAGCTCCGGGGACCTGGTACCCCCAAACCCTCGGCTCCGGGAAACCGGGACCCCCAAAAAACCCCAGCTCTGGGGAACCAGGACCCCAAAACCCTCGGCTCCAGGAAACCGGGACCCCCAAATCCCCAGTCCCGGGGAATCGGGACCCCCGAGCCCCACCAGCTCCGGGGAACCGGGACCCCCAAACCCCCCCGAGCTCCGGGAAACCGGGATCCCCGAGCCCCCCCAGCTCCGGGGTACCGGGACCCCCGAGCCCCCCGGCTCTGACCCCCCTGGGGGACAGCACCCTGGGGTCCTGCCGCCCCCCGCAGCCCCCCCGGCAGCAGCCCCACGATCCGGGGCGGGCTGTGCCCGTGGGAGCGGGCGGCGCCGGGCTGAGTCACGGCCGAGGAATCCCCGCGGGGCGAGGCCGGGAGTGACTCACCCGGGCGGTTTGGGCCGGCCCGAGCCGAGCCGAGCCGGGCTGGGCCGGGCTCCGCTCCCCGCGGCTCCCCCGGGACCCCCGAGATCCGCGCTGGACCTTCGGGGTGTCCCCAGGAGGGACCCTCGGGGCGGGGACAGCCGACCCCCGACGGCCAGCCTCAGAGGGACAATTCCGGAGTTTTCCCACCCCGTGTCCCTTTCCCAGCCCGCGGGGGGATGAGGGGGACAGGGAGGGTCCCTCAGAGGGGACACCCCCGTGGAGGACCCCGGATAAATTGGGGGACACGCGGGGGGTGGGACACACCAACCCCCGTGTCCTGGCTGCTGTCCCAGCTGTGCCAGGCAGTGCCACCCTGTCCCCACTGTCCCCCTGTGCCAAGGGACACGGGCTCGGCCCCCGACGAGGACATGGAGCTGTGCTGGCAGGACACGGCCCTGCCGGGCTGTGCCTCAAATAAACCCCGAATGGGCCCCAAATAAACCCTAAATAAACCTCAAATTGACCCCAAATAGACCCTAAATAAACCCCAAATGGACCCCAAACAAACCCCAAATAAATCCCAAATGGATCTCAAATAAACCTCAAAGAAACCCCACATAAACCTCAAATAATCCCAAATGGACCTCAAATACCCCCCAAATAGACCCCAAATAAACCCCAAATAACCCCCAAATGAACCCCAAATAAACATTAAATAAAGCCCAAAAGACTCCAAATGAACCCCAAATAAAGCCCAAATGGACCCCAAATAAACCCCGAATAAACCCCAAATAACCCCCAAACAAACCTCAAATTGGCCCCAAATGGATCTCAAATAACCCCCAAATACCCCCCAAATAAACCCCAAATGGACCCCAAATAACTCCCAAATGAACCTCAAATAGACCTTGAATAAACCCGAATTAAACCCAAAATAAACCCCAAATACCCCCCCAAATAAACCCCAAATGGACCCCAAAAAACCAATAAATAAACCCCAAAAGACCCCAAATGAACCTCGAATAAACCCCAAATAAACCCCAAATGGACCCCAAGTAAACCTTGAATAAACCTGAATTAAACCCCAAATAAACCCCAAATAAAATAAACCCCAAATAAACCCCAAACAAATCCTAAATAAACCCCAAAACCCTATTCAAGGTTTACCCCAAGTAAACCTTGAATAAACCTTGAATAAACCCCAAATAAACCCCGAATAAATCCTAAATAAACCCAAACAAACTCCCCAGCCCCAAACATCCTCCTGCTTTGGGGTCACGGCCGCGGGAGCGCTCAGCCCCGCCTGCCTTGGGGGGGTCCCTGGGGGTCCCTGGGGGCATTGGGGACCCTCAGCAAATCCAGCACGGGGCAGTGACAATTTCGGACACCCCCGGGGGCTCCTCATTCCTCCCCTAATGGGATCACACAGCTCGTTGGGCAAAAATGAGGCGCGGGCGAAACCGCGCTGTGGGAAAGGCGGAACGCGGGGCCGCGGGGCAGAGCCACGCGTGGGGTTAAAAACCCCCTGGGAGCCCCGGCGCCCCATCGCAGAGCCCTGCGAGCCGAGCTGCGCCCCTGAGTCCTCTCTGCCCTTCCCAGCCCAGCTCAGCCCCGCCAGGCCTGGTGGCGCCTCTGTCTGTCCCCAGGCTGGCCATGGCGTGTCCCCTGGAGCAGGCGATGGCCGTGATGGTCACCACCTTCCACAAGTATTCGGGCAAGGAGGGTGACAAGTACAAGCTGAGCAAGGCCGAGCTCAAGGAGCTGCTCAACAAGGAGCTGCCGATCTTCGGGAGCGTGAGTGGCCTGTGGGGACACCCGGGAGGGGTGTGGGGACAGCCCCGGGAGTGGTTTGGGGACAGCCCCGGGTGGCCTGTGGGGACAGCCCCGGGAGTGGTTTGGGGACATCCCCAGGTGTCCTGTGGGGACAGCCCCGGGTGGCCTGTGGGGACATCCCTGGGTGTTCTGTGGGGACAGTCCCGGGAGCAGTGTGGGGACATCCCCAGGTGTCCTGTGGGGACAATCCTGGGTGTTCTGTGGGGACATCTCTGGGTGTTCTGTGGGGACAGCCCAGGAGGGGTGTGGGGACATTCCCTGGTGTCCCTTGGGGACATTCCTGGCTGTCCCTTGGGGACATTCCCTGGAGTTCCTCGGGGACATTCCCTGTTGTCCCTCGGGGACATTCACTGGTGTCCTCTGGGGACATTCCCTGGTGTCCCTCAGGGACATCTCCAAGTGTCCCTTGGGGACATCTCTGAGTGTCCCTCGGGGACATTCCCTGCTGTCCCTTGGGGACATTCCCTGGTGTCCCTCGGAGGCCTCACAGGGACAGAACCGAACCAACCCCGGGTCGTTCTCCTGGGCCAGGGAATTCCCACATGGATTCAGAGGAGGAGGAGAAGGAGGCCTCGAAGGCCTCAAATTTTCCACAGCAAATTATTCTTTTTTTTTTTTTTTTTTTTTTTTTTAAACCCACAGCAACATTTTACCCGCCGAAGGAAATCACGCTCCGATTTCCACTCTCTTTCATCATTTCTTAATTTTTTTTTTTTTTAACCCTCCACTTCCCTTTCTCGACTTGTGGTTTCAGCCAGGAGGCGATTTTTTTTTTTTTTATATAAATTTTACATTTTTTAGCCAAACATTTCCACCCCCTGGAGGCACTTTTTGGGGCACAGCCCAGGTCACCCAGGTGCAGAGGCGAAGGCAAAAAGACAAACCCTTTGGAGGCAGCGGGGTGGGACAGGGGCAGCCCCAAACCCCAAACCCCAAACCCCAAACCCTTTTTCCTCCCCGGCAGAAACAAATGGACGAGGCCGAGTTCAAGCGGCTCATGAACGACCTGGACCACAACAAGGACAGCGAGGTGGATTTCAAGGAGTACGTTTGTTTCCTGGCCTGCATCACCATGGGCTTCAACGAGTTCTTCAAGGACGACCCCAGCAAGCAGCACCGCAGGAAGTGAGCCCGGCCCGGCCCCGAGGGCTCTCAATAAAGGATTTCCCTGATCCTGACCCGGTTCTGAGGCTCTGGTTGGGTTTTATATGATCCTGACCCTGTTCTGGGGTTCTGGTTGGATTTTCCTGATCCCGACCCGGTTCTGGGGCTCTGTTCAGGTTCTCCGTGATCCCGACTCGGTTCTGGGGCTCTGGTTGGGTTTTATCCGATCCTGACTCGGTTCTGGGGCTCTGGTTGGGTTTTATCTGATCCTGACTCGGTTCTGGGGCTCTGGTTGGGTTTTATCCGATCCTGACCCAGTTCTGGGGCTCTGGTTGGGTTTTATCTGATCCTGACCAGGTTCTGGGGCTCTGGTTGGGTTTTATATGATCCTGACTCGGTTCTGGGGCTCTGGTTGGGTTTTATCTGATCCTGACTCGGTTCTGGGGCTCTGGTTGGGTTTTATATGATCCTGACTCGGTTCTGGGGCTCTGGTTGGGTTTTATCCGATCCTGACCCGGTTCTGGGGCTCTGGTTGGGTTTTATCCGATCCTGACCCGGTTCTGGGGTTCTGGTTGGGTTTTATCTGATCCTGACCAGGTTCTGGGGCTCTGGTTGGGTTTTATATGATCCTGACCCGGTTCTGAGGCTCTGGTTGGGTTCTCCCTGATCCTGACCCGGTTCTGGGGCTCTGGTTGGGTTTTATATGATCCTGACCCGGTTCTGGGGCTCTGGTTGGGTTCTCCCTGATCCGGACTCAGTTCTGGGGCTCTGGTCAGGTTTTATCTGATCCTGACTCGGTTCTGAGTCTCTGGTTGGGATTTATCCGATCCTGACTCAGTTCTGGGGCTCTGGTTGGGTTCTCCCTGATCCCAACTCGGTTCTGGGGCTCTGGTCAGGTTCTCCCTGATCCTGACTCTGTTCTGGGGCTCTGGTTGGGTTTTATCTCATCCTGACTCGGTTCTGGGGCTCTAGTCAGGTTCTCCCCCACTCCTGGCTCTGCTCCAGGGTTCTGTTGAGGTTTTTCCCCAATCCTGCCAGAATTTTGTGGTTCTGTTCATATTTTCCCCAATCCCGGCCCTGTCCTGGGCTCTGTTCAGGTTTTATCCCCAATCCCAGCCCTGTCCCGGGTTTTATTCAGGTTTTATCCCCAATCCCAGCCCTGTCCCGGGTTCTGTTCAGGTTTTTCCCCCAATCCCGGGCTCGGTTCAGTTTATCCCAGCCCTGTCCCAGGTTCTATTCAGGTTTTATCCCCAATCCCGGCCCTGTCCCGGGTTTTATTCAGGTTTTCCCCCAATCACAGTCCTGTCCCGGGTTTTATTCAGGTTTCCCCCCAATCCCGGCCCTGTCCCGGGTTTTGTTCAGGTTTTATCCCCTGTCCCGGGTTCTATTCAGGTTTATCCCCAATCCCAGTCCTGTCCCGGGTTTTGTTCAGGTTTTATCCCCTGTCCCGGGTTCTATTCAGGTTTTATCCCCAATCCTGGCCCTGTCCCGGGTTCTATTCAGGTTTTACCCCTGTCCCGTGTTCTATTCAGGTTTTACCCCCTGTCCCGGGTTTTATTCAGGTTTTATCCCCAATCCTGGCCCTGTCCCGGGTTTTATCCAGGTTTTATTCAGGTTTTATCCCCCGTCCCGGGTTTTATTCAGGTTTTATTCAGGTTTTACCCCCTGTCCCGGGTTCCGTGCCCGCGGGCAGCCCGGCGGATGAGCTCAGGGTGACTCACACCTTCCTCTCTCTCCCCGCGGGATTTTCCACGGCCCGGCCCAGCCCCGGGAGGAGTTTTATTGGGGACCTCGGAGCACAAAGAGCCCTCGGATGTTCCCCGGGACCGTCCTGGGGGGCTCGGGGAGGGTTTGGGACCCCTCAGACCACCACAGAGGGGGTTTGCTGAGCCCACCCTGGGGCGTGGGTGACACCTCGGGGCTGGGCAAGGCACAAAAGGCAGAGCGTGTCCCCGGTGCCCAAATCCCCCGGGATGGAGCTGGGATTTGGGGATCTCGGGATCCTCACGGCCCCAGCAGCTCCGGGCAGGTCGGGGCCGGTTTGGGGAACGTCCCTCAGCTGCTCTGCGGCTTCCCAGAGGAATGATCCCGGGTGGAAAAACCCCGGGGAGGCGGGGCAGGGCTGGCAGAGCCCGACAGAGCCTGGCCCCAAACCCCCAGCTCCTCTCCAAACCCCCCAGGGCCTCCCTAAACCCTTCCAGGACTTTTCCAGACCCTTCCAGGTCCTTCCCAAACCCCCCAGGACTTTCCTGAGCCCTTCCAGGACCTTCCCAAACCCCCCAAGTCTCTCCTAAACCCTTCCCAAATCCCCCAGGTAATTCCTAAACCCTTCCAGGACCTTCCCAAATCCCCCCAGGACTTTCCTGAGCCCTTCCAGGACCTTCCCAAACTCCACAGGACCTCCCTAAACCCTTCCAGGTCCTTCCCAGGACTTTCCTGAGGCCTTCCTAAATCCTCCAGATAGTTCCTAAACCCTTCCAGCTCCTCCCCAAACCCCCCAGGACTTTCCTGAGCCCTCCCAGGACCTTCCCAACCCCCTCAAGACTTTCCTAAACCCTTCCCAAATCCTCCAGGTCGATCCTAAACCCTTCCAGGACCTCCCTAAACCCTTCCAGGTCCTTCCCAAGCCACTCAGGTCATTCCTAAACCCTTCCAGGACCTTCGAAACTCCCCAGATCGTTCCTGAACCCTTCCAGGTCCTTCCAGGAGCTCCAAACTTTCCCCTGCCCCTCCTCAGGCCCTTTGTAAAGCGCCCCCGGGATTTCCCCTCGCTGTTGGGGTTCAGCCTTGGGGGTTTCTCCTCCCGGAATATGAAGAGCCCCCCGAGCTGGGGCGGTGCCGGGGGGGTTTGGAGCTTTCCCACCCCCTCGTTTTTGTCCCTTTGGTCCCTGCAGCAGCTGAGGGCTCTGGGGGACCCTCGGGGAGGGTTTTCTTTTTTGCCCAGGGTTGGGGGGTTTGGAATCCGCAGCTCCCGGACACGTGCTCCGGGGCCACAAACCACAAAAATACCAAAAATACCGAAATAACCTCGTTACACAACGGGGCCGCGCCTCCCTCGCCGCCAGCAAACAGAAGATCGCTGCCAGGCGACTGCAAAACAGCAAAAAAAAAAAAAATAAATTAAAAAATAAAAATAAAAATCCCTCGGTACAATCCCCGGGCTTCTCACCAAACCCCTCGGCACTCCTGCCCCGGGGGGACGCGCTGCCCACCCGCACATCCCCATCCCGAGGGGTTTTTCCCCCTGGACAGCCCCGGGGACACGTTTTGGCCCCTCTGAACCCAAACCAGCCCTGCTGGCAGCTCCGCGAGCGGGGCGGCTCTGCCCTTTCCTATCTCTCCTCCTTTTTTTCCTCCTTTTCCAGCCGTGCCCGGGCGGGTTCGGGAGTGGCCCAGGCGGGGTTATAAATGCCCGGGACCGGCTCCGGCTCCCCTTCCGCCCTGCCCGTCCTCCTCCGGCCCCTCGGAGCTCTCGGTGAGTGCGTTTTCTCCCGTTCCCTTTCTCCAGATGTTCTCCAGATGTTCCCCGGGCGGGGGTTTCTCCCCGGGAGGCAGAGAGGGAGGTTCGTGCTGCAGGTGCGGAGCTGGGAAATGCTCGTTTCGGAGGGGAAATCCTCATTTTGGGGGTGAAATCCTCATTTCAGGGGTGAATTCCTCATTTCAGAGGGGCAATCATAATTTCAGAGGGGAAATCCGCATTTCACCTGCGAGGGAAATCCTCATTTCGGAGGTGAAATCCTCATTTCGGGGGTGAAGTCCTCGTTTCAGAGGTGAAATTTGAATTTCAAAGGTGAAATCCTAATTTCAGGGGTGAAATCCTCATTTCAAAGGTGAAATCCTCATTTCAGAGGGGAAATCCTAATTTCAGAGGTGAAATCCTCATTTCAGAGGTGAAACCCTAATTTCAGAGGTGAATTCCCCATTTCAGAGGTGAATTCCCCATTTCAGAGGTGAAATCCCCATTTCAGAGGGGAAACCCTCATTTCAGAGGTGAAATTTGAATTTCAGAGGTGAAACCCTAATTTCAGAGGTGAAACCCCCAATCCCCCAGGGCTGGAGCAGCCCCCAGCCCCTTTCCCAGCCCCGGGGGGAATCTCCCCGACATTCCCAGTTTCTCCTTTGGGGCGGGAGGACGGAACGGGGCAGGGAAAGGCACATCCCGAGCTGTCGCCGCTGTCCAACCGCCGTGTCCCCTGCCGGTGTCCCCAAGGCTGGCCGCTGTCCCCATGGCGTGTCCCCTGGAGCAGGCGCTGGCCGTGGTGGTCTCCACCTTCCACAAATACTCGGGCAACGAGGGCGACAAGTACAAACTCAACAAGGCCGAGCTCAAGGAGCTGCTGATGAAGGAGCTGCCGAGTTTCAGCGTGAGTTCTTCATCCCGCCGGGAATTCGGGGACGTGCAGAACGCCGAGGTTAACTTTGAAAAACCTCGGGTTTAACCTTAAAAACACCCCCAAAAATCCGAGTTTAACTTTTAAAATCCCGGGTTTAATCTTAAAAAAACCAAAACCCCCGAGTTTAACTTAAAAAAAAAAAAAAAAAAATCCGAGTTTAACTTTTAAAATCCTAGGTTTAACATTAAAAAAACCCCCAAAAATCCAGGTTTCACTTTAAAAAAACCCGATTTTTAACTTTTAATCCCTCCCCTTTTCCCCTCTCCGCCCTTCCCCGGGCAGAAACAAACCAGCGAGGCGAGTCTGCAGAAACTCATGAGTAATCTGGACTGCAACAGCGACAGCGAGGTGGATTTCCAGGAGTACGTGACCTTCCTGGCCTGCATGGCCATGATGTGCAACGACTTCTTCCAGGACCTGCCCGACAAAACTCCGCGCAGGAAGTGAGGAGGGGCCGCGGGACCCCCCCGGTGTCCCCCCGGTGTCCCCCGATGTCATTTCAATAAATCTCCATTCGACCAAAAAAAATGTCATTTCAATAAATCTCCGTTTAACCAAACGCGGCTTTGCCCCGGGGCTCTTTGGGGGAAATTCCTGTTCCTCCTCCTCTGGAGAGATCCCGGGCTGGGTCTGGTTCTGGTTCTGGTTCTGGCTCGGTCCCGGGCTGGTTCTGGTCCCGGTTTTGGCTCGGTCCCGGGCTGATTCTGGTCCTGGTTCTGGTTCTTGTCCCGGTTCTGGCTCGGTCCCGGGCTGGTTCTGGTTCCGGTTCTGGTCCCGGGCTGGCTCGGTCCCGGTTCTGATACCGTTTCTGGTCCCGGTTCTGGCCCAGTCCCGGGCTGGTCCCGGTTCTGGTCCCGGTTCTGGCCCGGTCCCGGGATGTTTCTGGTCCTGGTCCCGGACTGGCTCGATCCCGGGCTGGTTCTGGTCCCGGTTCTGGTCCCGGTTCTGGTCCCGGTTCTGGCTCGGTCCCGGTCTGGTTCTGGTCCTGGTTCTGGTCCCAGTTCTGGCTCTGTCCCGGGCTGGTTCTGGTCCCGGTTCTGGTCCCGGTTCTGGCTCTGTCCTGGGCTGGTTCTGGTCCTGGTCCCGGTTCTGGTCCCGGTTCTGGTCTCGGTTCTGGCCCGGTCCCGGGCTGGGTTCTGCGTTCCCCGAGGCCCCGGAGCCGGTCCCGGGCTGAGTCAGCGCGGCGCTCCCGGAGCAGCTCCCGCCCCTCGGGGATTAACGGGAACAGCCCCGGGCTGCGACCGGTGACGGTGGGGCTCTGTCCCTGTCCCTCCCTGTCCCTGTCCCTGTCCCATCCCTGTCCCTGCCCCTGTCCCTCCCTGTCCCCTGTCCCTGTCCCTGTCCCTGTCCCTGTCCCTCCCTGTCCCTGTCCCTGTCCCTGTCCCCTGTCCCATCCCTGCCCCTGTCACTGTCCCTGTCCCTGTCCCTGTCCCAGCCCCTGTCCTTGTCCCTGTCCCTGTCCCTGTCCCTGTCCCTGTCCCTGTCCCTGTCCCTGTCCCTGTCCCTGTCCCTGTCCCCGCCGCTCCCTCCGTTCCTCCCCCGGGCCCTTTTCCCTCGCCACCAGCAGCTTTGGAGGGCTCCAGGTGCGCGACACGCCCCTTCAAGATGTGCGACACGCCCCTTCCAGATGTGCGACACGCTCCTTCCAGGTGTGGCTGTGCCCCCCTCAGCTCGGGGACGCTCCCGGAGGCTCCGGAGGTGACACAAAGGGACAGGAGGGGAGGGGACGGCCTCGGGCTGGGCCAGGGGAGGCTCAGGGCGGAGATTTGGGAATTTTCCTCCTGGAGAGGCAGAACCCGGGGAGGTTTGGAGTGGCCGCCCCTGGAGGTGACCGAGGAGCACCTGGACCCTGTCCCCAGGGATGTGACATCCTCAGGTTGTGAAACCCCTGGGATGTGACACCCCTGGGATGTGACACCCCTGGGATGTGACACCCCTGAGATGTGACACTCCTGGGATGTGACACTCTTGGGATGTGACACCCCCGGGATGTGACACCCTTGAGATGTAACACCCTTGAGATGTAACACCCCTGGGATGTGACACCCCTGGGATGTGACACCCCCGGGATGTGACACCCCCAGAATGTGACACCCCAGGTGTGACACCCCTGGGAAGTGGCACCCCTGGGATGTGACACTCTTGGGATGTGACACCCCTGAGATGTGGCACTCCTGAGATGTGACACCCCTGAGATGTGACACCCCTGAGATGTGACACCCCTGAGATGTGACACTCTTGGGATGTGACACCCCTGGGATGTGGCACTCCTGGGATGTGACACCCCTGAGATGTGACACCCCCGGGATGTGACACCCCCAGGTTGTGACACCCCCGGGATGTGACATCCCCAGGTTGTGACACCCCTGGGATGTGACACCCCCAGGTTGTGACACCCCCAGTTCCAGGGCTGGCCCTCGGCACACCCAGGGGAAGGACCCCCCGAGTTGTTCCCGCTCTGGCACCTCCCGGGGCTGGTCCCAAGGGTGGCCCCTGCCCAGGAGCCCCCAGACTCATGGGGGGCTGCCCCCCACCCTGGGACCCTCCAGGACCCCCCTCAGCCTGCGCAGCTCAGTGGGGACCCCCCAAAACCTTGTCCTGAGAACAATCCCCCCCTGTGGCACCTTCCCGTGCCTTTCCCCCTTTAACCGCGGCCTGGGTGGGCGTCACCCCTCCCTGGAGACCCCCGGACACGGAGCACGGGCTGAGTTTGGTGCTGAAAGGGAAGAGATTTTATTTCAGTGCCACGGAGGGGAGGTGACAAAGGTGACAGGGAAGGGCCGAGGCTTCTGTGGGGGACTCGGGGTCGTCCCGTGGCTCGGCCGCCGTGGGAGCTGCTCCCATCTCAGTGACGGTGCCCGCGGCTGTGGCCGTGGCCGTGGCCGTGGTCATGCCCGTGGTCGTGGCCGTGGTCATCGCCCTGGTGGCTCCTGTTGTGGGCGTCGATGGCCACGAGGCTCAGCGTGGTCAGGAACTCGGTGAACTTGAGGCGCCCGTCGCGGTTGGCGTCGGCCTTGGCGAAGAGCTGCTCGATGTAGCTGTCGGTGCTGGTGTTGGGCTGCATTTGGGGGCACAAACGGGGGGCACGGTCAGCCCAGCAAGGGCTGAGCCCCCCCAAAAAAATATCCCCCCACCCTCGCTTTGGGAAGCTCTTGGATTCCCAAGGATCCTGCGTTGGGCTGCTCCATCCTGGGAAGTGTCCGAGGATGAGCTCTGAGTGACCCGAGGTGGTGGGAGGTGTCCCTGCCCAAGGTGCCCGGGATGGGAGGAGGTTCCAGGGCTGTTCCCACCCACTCCATGGATCCCACCCCATGGATCCCATCCCATGGATCCCACCCCATGGATCCCACCCCATGGATCCTACCCCATGGATCCCACCCCATAGATCCCATCCCATCCCAGGGATCCCCCCGTGCCCCCGTGTCCCCACCAGTGTGGTGTCCCTCAGGAAGGGCTGCGCCGTCTCCTTGAGCCCATGGATCCCACCCCATGGATCCCATCCCAGGGACCCCCCGTGTCCCCACTGGTGTGGTGTCCCTCAGGAAGGGCTGCGCCATCTCCTCGAGCCCATGGATCCCACCCCATGGATCCCACCCCATGGATCCTACTCCATGGATCCCACCCCATAGATCCCATCCCATCCCAGGGATCCCCCCATGTCCCCGTGTCCCCACCGGTGTGGTGTCCCTCAGGAAGGGCTGCGCCGTCTCCTTGAGCCCATGGATCCATGGATCCCATCCCATGGATCCCATCCCATGGATCCCATCCCAGGGATCCTACCCCATGGATCCCACCCCATGGATCCCATCCCATCCCAGGGACCCCCCCGTGTCCCCATGTCCCCGTGTCCCCACTGGTGTGGTGTCCCTCAGGAAGGGCTGCGCCATCTCCTTGAGCCCATGGATCCCATGGATCCCACCCCATGGATCCCACCCCATGGATCCCATCCCAGGGACCCCCCCGTGTCCCCGTGTCCCCACCGGTGTGGTGTCCTTCAGGAAGGGCTGCGCCGTCTCCTTGAGCCCATGGATCCCACCCCATGGATCCCATCCCAGGGACCCCCCGTGTCCCCACTGGTGTGGTGTCCCTCAGGAAGGGCTGCGCCATCTCCTCGAGCCCATGGATCCCACCCCATGGATCCCATGGATCCCATCCCATCCCAGGGACCCCCCCGTGTCCCCGTGTCCCCGTGTCCCCACCGGTGTGGTGTCCCTCAGGAAGGGCTGCGCTGTCTCCTTGAGCAGCCGTGAGAACTCCTCCCTGCTCAGGTAGTCGTCGATGGGGCGCCGCGCCGCGTACCGATGGTAAACGTTGACCGCGCATTCCAGCGCCAGCTCCAGGTCGGTCTTCATCCTGAGGGGACAGGGACATGTGGGACGGGGTCCCAGGGGGTGGGGACAGGGATAGGGATGAGGCAGGGACAGGGGACAGGGATGGGGACAGAGACAGGGACAGGGACAGGGATGGGATGGGATGGGGACAGGGATAGGGACAGGGATGGGACAGGGACAGGGACAGGGACGAGGACAGGGATGGGATGGGATGAGGACAGGGATAGGGACAGGGATGGGACAGGGACAGAATTCCAGGGACAGAATTCCAGGGACAGGGACAGGGATGGGACAGGGACAGGACAGGGACAGGGACAGAATTCCAGGGACAGAATTCCAGGGACAGGGACAGGGATGGGACAGGGACAGGGACAGAATTCCAGGGGTGGAACAGAGACAGAATTCCAAGGACAGGGACAGGGATGGGACAAGGACAAAGACAGGGACAGAGAGAGAATCCCCAGGACAGGGACAGGGACAGTTGGGACGGCATCCCAGGGACAGGGACCGGCCGCCAGCGCCGCCGGGAAGCAGCTGCTCACCTCGGAGAAGTTCTGGGCTCTGCAGAGGACACACGGCAGGAGGCAGGAGGACGAGGACTGAGCGATGCTGAGCTGGGCAGGAGTAGTTTTTAAACCCTCCCGGAGCTGTGACAGCCGCGGGGTCCCCTGGGGACAATCACCCCGGGGATTGTGCAAGGCCAAGCACACCCAGGTGTGGATTTCGGGCTCCTCACCCTCCTCCAGGAACTGTTATCGACGGAGGGGAAGCCCCAAAACTCGTCAGGGCAGAACAAGGAAACGCCAGGGATGACACCTGTGAGGGGGAACACCAAAAGTGACATCTCGGGTGGTCAGGGGTGGCACCTGGAACGTTCCCCAAACGTTTGATGGAGCTGATGGAAAAGGAGATTTTTCTGGGTGGGATCATCAGTGGGACGATGTTGGTTTGTCACTGATGGTTTTGGTGGGTTTGGTGTCCCGGGGTTGGCCAGCACATCCCACCCCTAAACCCAGGGATGGAGCCCTGGCTCCGTGCCTGAGCTGTTTTTGCCTTTCTGATACTCTTTGCCCAAGGAATTTTCTGTAAACAGGAGAAATGGTTTTTGCAAACTGTAACTTCGTTTTCCATTCCTTTTCCTGGGAGGGATTTCTTCTCCGTGTCCCCCCTGGTTTGACCAATGGGATTGAAGAGTTTTTTTTTTTTTTTCCTTTTTGTCACAAATCAGATTGGTCTGTGCGAAATCGTATAAAAGGGAGACACATCCCAAAATATAAAAAAAAGTCATTTTCAGCCTTGTGAAGCTCGGCGCCTGTGTCGCTGTGGTGTAAAACATTTGTCACCGATGTTTTTTTGGGGAATTTGGTGCCAGGGTTGGCCGGCACACCCCACCCCACCCCTGAGGACAACCCTGGAGACAAATCCCGGCACCTGGGAGGTGACACTTCCCGGCAGCTGGTGACACTCCAATTTGGGATAAGTGACACTCCAATTTGGGTAAGTGACACTCCAATTTGGGTAAGTGACACTCCAATTTAGGATAAGTGACACTCCATTTGGGGTGGGTGACACTCCAATTTGGGATAGGTGACACTCCATTTGGGATAAGTGACACTCCAATTTGGGTGGGTGACACTCCAATTTGGGATAAGTGACACTCCAGTTTGGATAAGTGACACTCCAGTTTGGATAAGTGACACTCCAGTTTTGGGTGGGTGACCCTCCAATTTGGGACAGGTGACACTCCAATTTGCCACGTATTTATCCAATTTATCCAATTGGAAAACAACAATTTTTTTTTTGTTTTCCATGCCGGGAAACAAAAAGAACAATCAGGGATGAGTCAGGGATAACCGGAATCAAACCCCGCCGTGCCCTGGGGACACAGGAGCATCCTCAGACAGGAGCGGGCACTCCCCTGGCCCTCCCATTGTCGGATTTTAAATCCTCTCGTTGTCCCCATTGTCTGATTTTAAATCCTCTTGTTGTCCTCATTGTCCGATCGTTCTGGTCCCCTCCGACATGGTGACATCGAGGTGACAATTGCACAACTCGTGGGGTTCCCTTCACCAGCCAGAAAAGACCCGACCTCGGGTTTCCTCCTGGTTTTGTGCCCGGTTTTCTCCGGAAAAATCGCTGGAACGAGAGCTGAGGCCTGGAACGAATCGAAAACAATGGAAAATATTGCGGAAAACAAGTTATAAAATACAGACTTGTCTTGGGCAGTGTCCAGCCGGCCGGGGGCGTAGGAAAGAGAAATCAGAAAAAACAGGAATCGCATTCGGAAAAAACCAGAAATTGCATTCAGAAGACAGAAATCATATTATGAAAACAGAAATTGCATTCAGAAAAACCAGAAATCGCATCCAGAAAACAGAAATCGCATTCAGAAAAAAAAACAGAAATCACATCCAGAAACCAGAAATGTCATCCAGAAAACAGAAATCACATCCAGAAAAAACCAGAAATCACATCCAGAAAACAGAAATCCCATTCAGAAAAAAACCCCAGAAATCGCATTCAGAATAAACCAGAAATTGCATTCAGAAAAAACCAGAAATTGCATTCAGAAAAAACAAATTGCATTCAGAAAAAAACCCCAGAAATCGCATTCGGAAGACAGAAATCACCTTGAGAAACCAGAAATCACATCCAGAAAACCCCAGAAATCACACAAACCCCCGCAGGGCACAAACCCATCCCTGTCTCCACCTGGAGCACCCAGTTTCCTCCCACAGCCGAAGGGAAAAATGTACAAACTTTTCGGCCCCGTTGCAAAACTCGGCGAGTTTTTGACATCTCCTGGCCTTGCCCTGGACGCGAAGGCGTGACCACGGCGGGGTTTTTCCCCTCCCTGAGCCCTGCCGGGGGTGATGGAGGGGACAGGGACCAGGTTCCCAGAGCCTGGAGGGTGCGACCAGGAACTGGGGACAGAGGGACGATCTCCAGGTGCGGGAAGTGCCGACACCTGCGGCAGGTGTGGCACCGCCTCTGATGAAACAGGCACCTGGGACAGGGATAAAAGCTCTGCTCCAGGCTCACAGCGACACTTCTGTCCCCTGCAAACCCTCCTGGAGATCGGGGTGAGTGCGGCATGGATGGTCCTTGCAGGGAAAAGGGTGAGGGAGACGTTTGGGATGTGGCCTCGGCCCGTCGGAGGAGGGCTGGAGGTTGGGTTGGGTTAAAAACGGGAAGAATTAACGGGATTTTGGGGCTGTCTTCGGTGGAGGCATCACCAATTCTGTGCCCTCTGCCCTGAGCCTCCTCGCTGGCACCTGAAAAATGTCCCCAGGTGTGCTGGGACAAGCCAACCTGGGGCCAAAAATTCCCTAAATCCCCTCACCTCCTGCTCCACACCAAGGAGCTGAAGGTTCCCCCGGCAGGATGAAACTCCAGGTGCAGCTCCCGCTGATTTTTGGCTCCTTTTGCTTTGAGATTTGTCATTTTTGGCTCCTCTCACTTCGAGGTTTGTCCCCGCAGGTCCTTCCAGAGCTCAGCCATGTCCTCCAGCACCCACAGCCACGCCGGGAGCCACCAATTCCCTGGGAATTGCACCCTGGAGAAGGCCCTGGAGACCTTGGTGGACATTTTCCACCAGTACAGCATCCGCCAGGGCGAGATCGACCTGCTCAGCCCCGACGACTTCAGCACGCTGCTGAGAGAGCAGGCGCCGTCCTTCCTGGGGACCTGCGTGAGTTCTGGGGGAAAATCCCACGGGAATGGGGTTTGGGGGCATTGGGGAGTGAGTTCTGGGGGAAAATCCCACGGGAATGGGGTTTGGGGTCATTGGGGAGTGAGTTCTGGGGGAAAATCCCATGGGAATGGGGTTTGGGGGCATTGGGGAGTGACCTGTGTGAGTTTGGGTGGAAAATCCCATAAGAATGGGGTTTGGGGGCATTGGGGAGTGACCTGTGTGAGTTCTGGGGGAAAATCCCACGGGAATGGGGTTCAGGGGGGCTCTGGGGGTGTGGGGAGCACAAGAGGGGGGTTCCGGTCACCCCCTGCTCTTCCTCCCGCCGCAGGGATTTGGGACAGAATCCTGTCTCCTCCGGGGATTTTTGGGACAAAATCTTGTCTCCTCTGGGGATTTTTGGGACAAAACCCTGTCCCCGTGCTGTCCCCAATCCCAGGACAGGAACAGAGCCGGTTACCTGGAGAAACTCTTCCTGGAGACCGACCTGAACGGGGACAAGGAGCTGAGCTTTGAGGAGTTCACCATGGTGCTCAGCAAACTGGCCGACGACGCGCATCGCCTGAGCCACGGCTCCGAGCGCTGCGGGCCGGACCGGGACTGAGCCCGGCCGCACCGGGACCGACCGGGACTGAGCCCCTCCGGACCGGGACTGAGCCCCTCCGGACGGGGACTGAGCCCCTCCGGACCGGGACTGAGCCCCTCCGGACCGGGACCGGGACTGGGACCGGGACTGAGCCCGGGCGGACCAGGACCGGGACTGGGACTGGGACTGAGCCCCTCCGGACCGGGACTGGGACTGGGACCGGGACTGAGCCTGGGCGGACCGGGACTGAGTCCCTCTGGACTGGGACCGGGACCAGGACTGGGACCGGGACTGGGACTGGGACTGAGCCCCTCCAGACCGGGACTGAGCCCGACCCGACTGGGACTGAGCCCGGGTGGACTGGGACTGAGCCCCTCCGGACTGGGACTGAGCCCCTCTGGTCCGGGACCGGGACTGGGACCGGGACTGAGCCCCTCTGGACCGGGACTGAGCCCCTCTGGACTGGGACCGGGACCAGGACCGGGACCGGGACTGAGCCCCTCTGGACTGGGACCGGGACCAGGACCGGGACCGGGACTGGGACTGGGACTGAGCCCCTCCGGACCGGGACTGAGCCCCTCCGGACCGGGACTGAGCCCGACCCGACTGGGACTGAGCCCGGGTGGACTGGGACTGAGCCCGGGTGGACTGGGACTGAGCCCCTCCGGACCGGGACCGGGACTGGGACCGGGACTGAGCCCCTCCGGACCGGGACCGAGCCCAACCGGACCAGTACCGGGCCGACCCAGAAAAGCACGGGAAGCCTGGAGGGGAAAGCTTTGGGATCGGGGTCTGGCTGCTCTCTGCCTGCTGGGGACTAAAGCATCAATAAAACTTTACTCTTAAAGTAAATTAAAAAGCATTAATTTTAATACTTTCAATTAAGTAAATTAAAAGCACAATAAAAGCATCGCTTGAAATTCTCCCTCTTTGTCCCCTGTGTCCCCATTGTCCCCTGTGCCCCCCATTGTCCCCTGTGCCCCCACTGTCCCCTGTGCCCCACCTTTGTCCCCTGTGCCCCACATTGTCCCCTGTGCCCCCATTGTCCCCTGTGCCCCACATTGTCCCCTGTGCCCCCATTGTCCCCTGTGCCCTCCATTGTCTCCAGTGTCCCCATTGTCGCCTGTGCCCCCACTGTCCCCTGTGCCCCACCTTTGTCCCCTGTGCCCCACATTGTCCCCTGTGCCCCCATTGTCCCCTGTGCCCTCCACTGTCCCCTGTGCCCCACATTGTCCTCTGTGCCCCCACTGTCCCCTATGCCTCCATTGTCCCCTGTGCCCCCACTGTCCCCTGTGCCCCCATTGTCCCCTCATTGTCCCCTGTCCCCTCTGGGCTGATCAGAGTCACCCCGAGGAGGTTTCCTGAAATTGCACCAAAATTCTGCAATTCCGGGGCCGGTCCCGGATGTCCCGTTGTGAAATGTCCTCAATGTCCCCAATGTCCCCAATGTCTCCAATGTCCCAAATGTCCCAAATGTCTCCAATGTCCCAAATGTCCATGATATCACCAATGTCTCCAATGTCCCCAATGTCCCAATATCCCTGTGATGTCCCCAAGGTCCCCAATGTCCCCAATGTCCCCAGAATGCCCAGGTGTGAGATGGCTCTGATGTCCCCAATGTCCCCGATGTCCCCAATGTCTCCAATGTCCCCAGTGTCCTCAGATGTTCTGTGCACCAGAAATCCCTGGTTTGAAATGTCCCCAATGTCCCCAGTGTCCACTGGTGACGTCTCACATCACAGGGTTCTGAGGACATCGGGGACATTGGGGACATTTCATAATGGGGTCTTCTGGTGCACTGAACATCTGGGGCCATTGGGGACACTTCAGTGACATTTCAGGGACATTTTCGGGGACACTTCAGTGACATTTTCGGGACATTCTGGGGACAGTGCCACCCCCCCGGGGGCTGTGACACCTCGACCTTGCGGGAAAAGCCACAAAAAAAAAAAAAAAAAGTGGAACCTCCGCGGAGGCCTTGAGCAACTCCGGGGAGGGGCTGGATGGGGACAAAGGGACAACGGGGACATTTCCCAACTCGCCGGGACATAAAGGAGCCCGCGGTGACACCGGCCCCGCGCCCGCCGCGGGGGACATCGCCGAGGTGACAAGATGAGCAAGGCAAGTCCCGGGGGATGGTTGGGTATTTCCCTGGATTTTTGTTATTTCCCTGGATTTTTGTTACTTTCCTGAATATTTGTTATTTCCCATGATTTTTTTTTTTTTTTTCCCCTCGGTATTTGTTATTTCCCTGAATATTTGTAATTTCCCTGGGTGTTTGGTGTTTTCCTGAATATTTGGGTTTTTTTCCTCGGTATCTGTTATTTCCCTGGGTATTTGCCGTTTCCCTGAATATTTCCTATTTCCCCCAATATTTGTAATTTCCCGGGATATTTTTCATTTCCCCCAATATTTGTCATTTGCTCCAATATTTGTAATTTCCCGGGATATTTTTTATTCCCCCCAATATTTGTAATTTCCCGGGATATTTTTTATTCCCCCCAACATTTGTCATTTCCCCGGATATTTTTTATTCCCCCCAACATTTGTCATTTCCCCAGATATTTTTCATTTCCCCCAATATTTGTCATTTCCCCAGATATTTTTTATTCCCCCCAATATTTGTAATTCCCCGGGATATTTTATTTCCCCTGATTTTCGGTGTTTCTCCCGCAGTCCCAGCAGAGCCAGGAGCCGCTCTCGGAGCTGGAGAAGGCCATGGACATCATCATCGACGTCTTCCACCAGTACTCGCGGCGCGAGGGGGACAGGGACACCCTCACCAAGAAGGAGCTCAAGCTGCTCATTGACAAGCAGCTGGCTAATTACCTGAAGGTAATTAATTACGTGAGGGGAATCCAAGGCTGGCACGGGAAGGGGGCCGGGATGGATCCTGGCGCTTGGAATCAGCCCCAAAAGTTGGATTCAGCCCCAAAAGTTGGATTCAGCCCCAAAAGTTGGGTTCAGCCCCAAAAGTTGGGTTCAGCCCCAGGGTTTGGATTAATCCCCAAGGGTTTGGATTTAGCCCCAAAAGTTGGATTCACTCCCAAAATTTGGATTCACCTGCAGGGTTTGGATTCATCCCCAAAATTTGGGTTCACCCCCAGGGTTTGGATTCATCCCCAAAATTTGGGTTCGCCCCCAGGATTTAGGTTCGCCACCGGGGGTTTGGGTGAATTGGTTGGATTCAGCCCCCAAAGTTGGATTCACTCCCAGGGTTTGGATTAATCCCCAGGGGTTTGGATTCATCCCCAAAATTTGGGTTCGCCCCCAGGGGTTTGGGTGAATTGGTTGGATTCACCCCCAAAAGTTGGATTCATCCCCCCAAAAAAATGGATTCACCCCCCCAAAAAAATTGGATTCACTGCCAGGGGTTGGATTCGGCCCCAGGGTTCAGCCCCAAAATTTGGATTCAGCCCCAAAAATTTGGATTCAGTCCCAAAAGTTGGATTCACACCCAAGGTTTAGATTCAGGCCCAGGGTTTGGATTTACTCCCAAAATCCCATTTATTCCTCCACTCCCCAAATCCCATTTATTCCTTCCCTCCCCAAACCAAATTTATTCCTTCACTCTCCAAACCTCATCTATTCCTTCACTCCCCGTTTATTCCTTCACTCATAAATCCCATTTATTCCTTCATTCCCCAAATCCCTTTTAGTCCTTCCCTTTCCAAAATCCCATTTATTCCTTCATTCCCCAAAATCCCATTTAGTCTTTCCCTTTCCAAAAACCCATTTATTCCTTCACTCCCCATTTATTTCTTCCCTTTCCAAAATCCCATTTATTCCTTCACTCCCCAAATACCATTTATTCCTTCACTCCCCAAATCCCATTTATTCCTTCCCTCCCCATTTATTCCTTCCCTTCCCAAAATCCCATTTATTCCTTCACTCCCCAAAATCCCATTTATTCCTTCACTCCCCAAATCCCATTTATTCCATCACTCCCCATTTATTTCTTCCCTTTCCAAAATCCCGTTTATTCCTTCATCCCAAATCCCATTTATTCCTTCACTCCCCCAACCCCCCCGATGAAACAATCCCAATTTATCCCTCGGGAACTCACTTCCCTAAATCCAAATTAACCCTTTTCGTGCCGCGGGGAGGGGTTTATTTTTTTTTGGGGGGGATAATCCTGTCCTGACCCGTCTTCTCCTCGCGGCAGCACGTGAAGAACAAAGCCACCGTGGAGCAGATCATGAAGGACCTGGACGTCAACAAGGACGCCCAGCTGAGCTTCGGGGAGGTGATGCTCCTCGTCACCCGTGTCACCTGCGCCACCCACGAGCACCTGCACGAGGTGGAGGAGCACCAACACCACCACCAGCAGCACCACCACTGAGGCGTCAACCCCCTCAATCCCCTCCTCGCCCAAGGGTTTGTAAAAAGGAATTCCAGCCTGGATCCTCCCTTTCCGTGCCTTTCTTCATCCTCCTCTTCATCCCACGCGAGGTGGAATTTTTTTGGTGCCGAAAATAAAGGTTTGCCCCGAGCTGTCCCGAATTTCTCTCTCTGTGTGTGGTTTTTGCCTGGGATTTTCTCGTCCCTAAACTCGCCGAATCCATCTTTGGGGTGGGATCTGGGCTCGGAGGGTGGCCGGGAATTTGGGATTGGCTGCTCGGGGTTGCTCCGGGATTTGATGGATTTTTGGGTTTTTTTGCATTTCCAGCTGGAAAAAAAAACCCAAAAAAACAAAAAAAAAAAAAAAAAAAAAACACCACAAAAAAAACCCCCCACAAAAAAAACCCCAAAAAAAACCAAAAACAAAAAACCAAACAAAAAACCAAACCCCAAATAAAACAACGCAACGACAACAAACTCCAAAAAAATCCCCCACACAAACACACACACAAAAACTCCCCAAAAACCCAAAACCAAACCCAAAAATAAAAACAACAACACAACAACAAACTACAAAAAAACCCCCACAAAACACCCCCAAAATCCCAAAACCAAACCCCAAAATAAAACAACAAAACAACAACACAACAAACTCCCCCCCCCCCCCAAAAAACCCCCAGAAAAAACACACCCAAAAAACCCCCAAAACCCCCTCCAAAACCCAACCCAACCCACCAAAATCCCCCCAAAAATCCCCATTTTTTTTCTGGAAACTCTGCAGAGATCTCCTGGGCCTGAGCTGGGGGCGGTGGGCAGGAGCTGGGAGGAAGGACGGGCACCATTTTCTGCAAAAAACCCCTTTTTTAGGGTGTTTTAGGGCGGACACGTCCAGTTTTGGGGCAGCCGCCAAAACACCCCAAATCTGCCCCAAAAAAGGGCTCATTTGTTAAAAAAGAAGCAGATTTCCAAATTGCCTTTTTGGGGCGGGAAAAAACTCCGCTGGGTGATTTCCCAAGGGTGACCCCAAACCCTGAAATCGCCCAGCTCCGGGAAAGAACCTTCCAGAAGCTTCCCCAAAAGCAGCAGAGCTGAAGCAAGAGCCCACCCCCAGGTTAACACAAGAACCCCACGGGTTTGCTTCACCCCCGGCCTTGCTTCAGCTTCCTCCGGGGTCGGTTTGGAAACCCCAAAAAATGTCCAATTCCTCCTGCAGGAGCAGAGTGTCCTCGGCTCTGAACCCCAAATCCGGGCGGGAGCCCCGGCCCAAGGAGTTTTGGGGTCTCTGGAGCCTCACTCCACAGAATTTTGGGGTCCCTGGAGCTCCATCCAGAGCTTTGGGGTCTCTGGAGCCCCATCCCACAGGGTTTTGGGGTCTCTGGAGCCCCATCCCACAGAATTTTGGGGTCCCTGGAGACCCACCCTGCAGAGCTTTGGGGTCCCTGGAGCCTCACCCCACAGAATTTTGGGGTCCCTGTAACTCCACCCTGCAGGATTTTGGGGTCCCTTGGGCTCCATCCAGAATTTTGGGGTCTCTGGAGCCCCATCCCACAGAGCTTTGGGGTCTCTGGACCCCATCCTGCAGAGCTTTGGGGTCCCTGGAGCCCCACCCCACAGTGGTTTGGGGTCTCTGGAACTCCACCCTGCAGGGTTTTGGGGTCTCTGGAACTCCACCCCATAGAGCTTTGGGGTCCCTGGCTCCTCATCCAGAGCTTTGGGGTCTCTGGAGCCCCATCCCGCAGCGTTTTGGGGTCCCTGGAGCCCCACCCACAGTGTTTTCGGGGTCCCTGGACCTTCACCCCGCAGGGTTTTGGGGTCTCTGAATCCCCACCCCATAGATCTTTGGGGTCCCTGGACCTTCACCCCGCAGGGTTTTGGGGTCTCTGAATCCCCACCCCATAGATCTTTGGGGTCCCTGGACCTTCACCCCGCAGAGTTTTGGGGTCCCTGGAGCAGGAGAAGCCCCCACACCCCACGGGCAGTGGGGACACCTCGGTGTCACCCCCCGGCCCCGGGGTGTCCCCCCAGGACCCGCCAGCCCCGGGTGGGGAGGATTTGGGGGATTTTGGGAGGATTTGGGGATTTTGGGGGGCTCGGGGGGGTCCGGCCCCGCAGGGACCCCCCGGGATGGGGCGTTGCTGTCCCCGGGAATTTGTCACCCCGGGAGGGGACAGGGAATGACCCCCCCGTGACCCCCGAGTGGTCCCCAAATCCCCAAACGGGGATCCTTGAACCCCACCGCAGCTCCGCCCTCCTTTTTTTGTTTTTTGGGTTTTCCAGCCCCAAAAATCCCGGGATTTGGGCCCCGAGGACTCCGGGCTCCTGCTGCCACCTGCTGGGAGGTGACACCGCGGGGAGGTGACACTCGGGGAGGCCACCGGGGCCCGGCCGAGCTCCCCGAGGACGCGCTGAAATTAATGGGATTATTCGCATTTATGGGATCGAACCCTGCGGGAACTCCGTGTCACCCCAGGGTCACCCAAGGGTCACCCCAGGTCACCTCAGGTCACCTCAGGGTCACCCCAGGTCACCCCAGGGTCACCCCAGGTCACCTCAGGGTCACCCCAGGGCCACCCCAGGGTCACCCCAGGTCACCTCAGGTCACCTCAGGGTCACCCCAGGTCACCCTAGGGTCACCCCGGGGCCACCCCATGGCCACCCTGGGTCACCCTGTGTCACCCCAGGGCCACCCGGTGTCACCCCGTGTCACCCCATGGTCACCCCATGGTCATCTCGGGTCACCCCAGGGCCACCCCAGGGTCACCCCAGGTCACCCCAGGTCACCCTGTGTCACCCCAGGTCACCCAGGGCCACCCCATGGCCACCCTGTGTCACCCCACGGCCACCCCAGGTCACCCCAGGGTCACCCCACGGTCACCCGGGTGTCCCCCAATTGTCCCCTGGGTGTCAAACTACCCCAACGACGCAAAAAACTTTGATTTTAGAACGTTGAAAAAGTGATTTTTAATTTTTTTTTTTTTGGTGGGAAATGTGGTTTTTTTTTTAAATATTATTTTACACAGACCAGTTCGATTGGTGACAAGAGGACAAACCTCTTTCGCTGCCCAAAATCCCATCAAAATCCTTCGCTCCCCAAAATCCCATTTATTCCTTCACTTCCCAAAAATCCCATTTATTCCATCAGTCCCCATTTATTCCTTCACTTTTTATTTTTATTTTTATTTTTATTTTATATTTTATTTTATTTAATGTTATTTTCTATTTTTATGGGGTTTTTATTTTTTCTTTTTATTTTTACTTTTATTTATTTTTTTAATTAATTTTTATTTTTATTTTATTTTTATTTTTTATTTTTATTTTTATATTTTTATATTTTTTATTTTTATTTTCATTTTCATTTTTATTTTTATTTTTTATTTTCATTTTTATTTTTTAATTTTTATTTTTTATTTTTTTTATTTTTATTTTATTTTTTAATTTTAATTTTAATTTTAATTATTTTTATTTTTATTTTTATTTTTATTTTTATTTTTATTTTTATTTTATTTTTTATTTTATTTTTATTTTTACTTTCATTTTTAATTTTAATTTTAATTTTAATTTTTAATTTTTATTTTTATCTTTATTTTTTTTGCGATGCAGGGAGGTGCTGCCCTACATCCACCCGCCCAGATAAACATCCCCGGGGCTGAGGAGGGAGGATCCCGGGGAAAAGAACCGGACTGATGGGAAGGAATCCTCCTCCTCCTCCTCCTCCCACTCCCCGGGAGCTGCTCCCTCCGCTCCGGCCCCGGCGCACTCAGGTCAGCCCAAAATAAGACTTTTTTCCTGTTTTTTTGGGTTTTTTTCCCCACTTCTTTGGATTTGAGCAGCTCCCGGGCGGGAGGATGGATCCTGATCCACCCCGTGGCCCAGCGGTGCCGGGATGCCTACAGAGAAAGGCTTTAATTACGTTTGAATTTAATTTAATTGAATTTAAGGGATTTAATCCCCTTTTAATTTAACCGAGGAAAAGTGGAGAAAGGAGGTGAAAGGGCTCAGAGAAGCTCGGGGAAGGAAAATTCATTTTTTACCTCCCTGGTGGAAACAAACCGCGGGGATTTTGGGGATTTTGGGGATTTTTTGGCATTCTGGGATTTTGGGGATTTGGGGGATTTGGGGGTTTGGGGGATTTTTGGGATTTGGGGATTTTTGGGATTTTGGGGATTTCTGGGATTTTGGGATTTGGGGGATTTTTTGGATTTTAGGATTTGGGGGATTTCTGGGATTTCTGGGATTTTGGGATTTGGGGGATTTTTGGGATTTTTGAGATTTTGGGGATTTTTAGGGATTTTTGGGATTTGGGGGATTTTTGGAATTTTTTGAAATTTTTTGGGGATTTTGGGATTTTGAGATTTTGGGATTTTTGGGATTTTGGGATTTTGGGATTTGGGATTTGGGGGTTTGGGGGGATTTTTGGGATTTTTTGAAATTTTTTGGGATTTTGGGATTTTTTTGAATTTTGGGGGATTTTTTTGATTTTTGGGATTTGGGGATTTTTAGGGATTTTTGGGATTTCAAGGAGGATTTTAGGGATTTTTGGGATTTTGGGGGATTTTTAGGATTATTTTAGGGGCTCGGGGGTTTTTCCTGGCGGTGGCTGTGACCTCAGGCTCCTTCCAGGACCGAGCCATGTCCAGGCTCCTCAAAGCCATCACGGACATGATGCAGAACTCTCAGGGCAAAGGCAAGAAATCGGAATCCTTCAGCAGGAGCGAGTTCAAGAAGCTGATCCAGCAGGAATTCGCTCCCGTCAAGGTGACTCCGGGGGCTGCAGGGGACAAGAGGGGCCGGATTTGGGGCGGATTTTGGGGTGCAGCCGGATTTTGGGCAGGGGACTGGTCACTCTTTGGGGTGTTTTTTTTCTCGGGGTTTGTCCCCTCCCGGCCCCGCTGTGTCGCTTTTCCTGCAGAAAGGGAAAACGGGAATGGGGCGGATGGGATCTGGGCTCTGCCCCACCCCCGGCACCGGGCTGACAGGGTCCTGTCCCCTCAGATGTCCCCAAACCCCAAGGACAGATCTGTCCCCTGGTTCTCCCTCACCCGGGGAGGGGCTGAGGGGTCCTATCCCCAAACCCCAAGGACAGATCTGTCCCCTGGTCCTCCCTCACCCGGGGAGGGGCTGAGGGGTCCTGTCCCCTCGGATGTCCCCAAACCCCAAGGACAGACCTGTCCCCTTGGGCTGAGGGGTCCTTCCCCACCCGGGGAGGGGCTGAGAGGGTCCTGTCCCCTCGGATGTCCCCAAACCCCAAGGACAGATCTGTCCCCTGGTTCTCTCCCACCCGGGGAGGGGCTGAGAGGGTCCTGTCCCCTCCTGTCCCCAAACATCAAGGACAGACCCGTCCCATGGTTCTCCCTCACCTGGGGAGGGGCTGAGGGGTCCTGTCCCCTCAGATGTCCCCAAAGCCCAAGGACAGACCCGTCCCATGGTTCTCCCTCACCTGGGGAGGGGCTGAGGGATCCTGTCCCCTCAGATGTCCCCAAACCCCAAGGACAGACCTATCCCATGGTTCTCCCCGGGAGGGGCTGACAGGGTCCTGTCCCCTCCTGTCCCCAAACCCCAAGGACAGATTTGTCCCCTAGTTCTCTCCCACGTGGGGAGGGGCTGACAGGGGCTGACCTCTGACCCCTCAGAAGTCCCCAAAGCCCAAGGACAGAGCCACCTCCCCCTCGGACCCCGACGCGGAGCCCATCAACACCGAGAGGGCTCCGGCCGAGCGCTGCGTCTACTGAGACCCCCCTGGTGGCCCTGGGGACAGGTAAGGGACACCCTGGGGACACCCGCGGGTGGGGACAGAGCCGTGTGGGACCCTCGGGGGACAGGTAAGGGACACCCGTGGGTGGGGACAGAGCCGTGTGGGACCCGCGGGGACAGGTAAGGGACACCCGTGGGTGGGGACAGAGCCGTGTGGGACCCTCGGGGACAGGTAAGGGACACCCGTGGGTGGGGACAGAGCCGTGTGGGACCCTCGGGGACAGGTAAGGGACACCCGTGGGTGGGGACAGAGCCGTGTGGGACCCGCGGGGGACAGGTAAGGGACACCCGCGGGTGGGGACAGAGCCGTGTGGGACCCTCGGGGACAGGTAAGGGACACCCGTGGGTGGGGACAGAGCCGTGTGGGACCCGCGGGGACAGGTAAGGGACACCCGTGGGTGGGGACAGAGCCCTGTGGGACCCGCGGGGACAGGTAAGGGACACCCGTGGGTGGGGACAGAGCCGTGTGGGACCCGCGGGGACAGGTAAGGGACACCCGTGGGTGGGGACAGAGCTGTGTGGGACCCTCGGGGGACAGGTAAGGGACACCCGTGGGTGGGGACAGAGCCGTGTGGGACCCTCGGGGGACAGGTAAGGGACACCCGTGGGTGGGGACAGAGCCGTGTGGGACCCGCGGGGACAGGTAAGGGACACCCGTGGGTGGGGACAGAGCCGTGTGGCACCCGCGGGGACAGGTAAGGGACACCCTGGCGGGCAGGTAAGGGACACCCAGAGCCGTCCCCGGGGCTGGTGTCACCCCGAGGTGACAAGGTGAGGCCACCCGGGTGGGTGACATGGAGCGGGAGCTGAGCTCTGGGTTTGGGGGGGATGTTTAATCAGCCCTAATTAAAGCGGCCCGGTAATTGGGCACCCAGCAGCGCTGGAGGGAGGGGCTGGGCTCCCGCTGGGGTATTTTTGGGGTGACCCCGGCGTGGGTTTTCCCGCAGGATCCCGGGAATTCCGGAATTTCCCGGGGGAATCAGGACCCTGCCTCGATTGACCTCCGCCAGGCAAAAACCTCCCCGGGGCTTCAAAAACGCAGCTTTGAAAACTTGGGGCAGATTTTCTCTTTTATTCTCTTTTTTTCCCCTGCCTTTTCTCCTCTTTTTTATCTTTTTTTTCCCCCTCTTTTTTTCTCTTTTTTCTTTTTTTTTTTTCCTCTTCTCCCCGCTTTTTTCTCTTTTTCCTTTTTCTCTCTCTTTTTCTCTTTTTTAATCTTTTTTCCTCCTTTTTTCTCCTCTTTTTTCCTCTTCCCGCCTTTTTTTCTATTTTTTCTCTCTTTTCTCTTTTCCCCCCTCTTTTTTCTCTTTTTTCCCACCTCTTTTTTCCCTCTTCCCCCCCTTTTCCCCTCTTTTTCCCCCCCCTTTCCCCCCCTCTTTTTTCTTCGTTTTTTTCCCTCTTTTTTCCCCTCATAAAATAAATTCCCTGGTTTATGGGACTGGGATGAGCAGGATAATGACTTGACTCATCGTCCAGCAGCAAAAACAAACGCGGAGCGGCGATTCCTCCGGGGAAAATTTAAAGGTTCACTCTTGGGAGCTCATTCCGAGCAAAATCCCCTTTTTTCTGGTTTTTTTTGGGGTTTTTTTTTTTGGAGGGGTGGACACACCAAAAACGCTCCTCAGCTCAGGAGGAGGCGGGAGTTTTCACAGCGATGTTTCTGCACCGTAAATATCCCGAAGGAATTTTGTATTTTTTTTTTCCCCGGTTTGTTTTTTTTTTCCCCTTCTCACAATAAACGGTGATAAAACCACCAAAAAAAAACCCCAATAAAAAGTGTAAATTCTGGATTTTTCGGAGCTTCCCGAGGCAGGAGGGGGCTCAAGGCTGGGCTGAGGACACTCTGAGGGGTCTGGGGAGGCTTTGGGGGGCTTTGGGGGGCTTTGGGGGGCTTTGGGGGGTCCAGCAGGACACGCCGGGGGTGGGGAGAGAATTTGGGGTTTCTCCAGCATTGGGATCCCCCGGGAATCCCAGCGAATCCACCCCAGGGACGATCCCCAGGAAAGATCCCACAGAAACGATCCCACAATGAAAATCCAGAACATCCCGAGGATTCCGCTCCATCCTCCCGGTGCCACGGAAAACATGGGAGGGGAAATTTGGGATCAGAGACCTCAGAGCTCTTCCCTAACCTCTGGGAGGGCAGAAATGAGGATCCCGGGATTCTGGAGTAGAAATCCAGGGCAGGAATGAGGATCCCGGGATTCTGGAGAGGGGAAATCCAGGGCAGGAATGAGGATCCCGGGATTCTGGAGAGGGGAAATCCAGGGCAGGAATGAGGATCCCGGGATTCTGGAGAGGGGAAATCCAGAGCAGGAATGAGGATCCCGGGATTTTGGAGAGGGGAAATCCAGGGCAGGAATGAGGATCCTGGGATTCTGGAGAGGGGAAATCCAGAGCAGGAATGAGGATCCCGGGATTCTGGAGAGGGGAAATCCAGAGCAGGAATGAGGATCCCGGGATTCTGGAGAAGAAATCCAGGGCAGGAATGAGGATCCCGGGATTTTGGAGAGGGGAAATCCAGGGCAGGAATGAGGATCCCGGGATTCTGGAGAGGGGAAATCCAGGGCAGGAATGAGGATCCCGGGATTCTGGAGAAGAAATCCAGAGCAGGAATGAGGATCCCGGGATTCTGGAGAAGAAATCCAGGGCAGGAATGAGGATCCCGGGATGTTTGGGAGGGGAAATCGAAGATCCCGGGATAACCAGAGAGGAAAATCGAGGATCCCGAGGTGGTGGCAGCAGCTTTAAAGAAGAATCTCTCCCATTTTTTTTTTTTTTCCCGGGAAATGAGGCAGCTCCGTGTCATCCCTGAGCCCGGCTCCTCCCGCCCTCTTCCCTCCTCCCTGACTCACTGCCGATGGATATCGCTCCCGTTCTCGGTGCTTCCTCTGCTCGGGAAAATTAAGCCCGGCTTTAATTATAGCCCGGCTTTAATTAATTATAGCCCGGCTTTAATTATAGCCCCCTCTCCTGCTGTGGCAGAGATTGATCTCCGCTCGGGAGCTGCCAGAGGTAAAGCCGGGAATGAGCCGGGTGGAAAAAAAAAAAGGAGGAAAATGGGATTTTTTTTTTCTTCTCCCTGAGAGGTGCCACGGTCACGGGGACAAGGGGCCGAGGGCAGAATCCTCCTGGAATTCCTCCGGAGAGGGAAGAGCTGTCAGGGAGGAACGCCTGGGAGTGGTCGGAGGGGACAGGAGCAGCCGGAGCTGGAATTCAGCATCGTTCTCAGGACAAATCGGCGGATTTTGGCACCGAAAATCGGCTCCCGCTGCTTTTCTTAGGATAAACCCGCCTTTAGGGGCTGAGCCGGGCCCGCTGTGTCCTGTCGGCTCCCCGTGAGGCTGGAAATGACCTCTGGGGTCATCCAGGCTAACCTAAAACAGGTCCCAGCCGGGCCAAAGGGGACGTGGTGACAGCAGAACAACGTCCCGCGGTGTCCCCAGGGCTCCGACTTCCCAAATTCTGGGTGTCCCAATGGTCCATGGGGAGTTCCCAGCTCTCTGTCCCCCCGAAGTTCCTGAGGGAAAATCCCTCTCCATCTCCCCTGGAGCTCCTGGGATGGGCTCTGGGCTCTCCACGGGCTCAACATTCCCAAAATTCCCGGTCTGGATCCACAGGGGAGGGGCTCCAGCCCCTTTATCAACTTCCTCTGGACTCACCCCAACAATTCCAGGTCCCTTCTCTGTGGGGGACCCCAGGACTGGGCTCAGCATTCCCGGTGGGATCTCAGAGGGGGAGAATCCCTTCCCTCATCCCCTGCCCAGCACAGCGAGGGACCCACCCGAGCTCACCCCAGCTGCTCTTCAGCCGAGGGCCTCACTCACGGCAAAGGACCAGCGAGTGTCCCGAGTGTCACCAACCCTGGCCACATGTCCCCAGAACTGCTCCGGGATCTCCTGGAGCCTCCGGGAAAAGCACAAACCACATCCAAAGGGGAGCAGAGGAGCCTCCGCCCTCTCCTCTTGTGATGGCAGGGAAAAGAAAGGATTTTTCACGGACCCTCAGGGGCAAAGGAAAGGAGCCCCAAAATTCTCAGAGGAGTCACCGCAGCCAGGGTTTCCTCAGGATGAGTGGGGCTGAGCACGGCTGTGGCCCCCAGGAGCCCTCACGGAGCCTTTGGGTGAGACAGGGAATCATCCCGGCCCCAAAATCCCCTTCCCGGGCTCAGGAAATCATTCCAGCCCCAAAATCCCTTTTCCGGGCGGCCTCCTTGGCTCTGAAAAATATCCCCTCAAAAAAAAAAAAACATTTCCCGGGCCACTTCCAGTCCTCTGGAAATCATTCCAGCCCCAAAATCCCTTTCCCGGGCGGCCTCCCTGGCTCTGGAACACGAGGGTGAGGGATTTGAGGGGTTCAAGGGGTTTCAGGGGGTTAAGGGGTTTAAGGGATTTAAGGGGTTTAAGGGGTTTAGGGGTTAAGGGATTTAAGGGATTTAGGGGGTTAAGGGGTTTAAGGGGTTTAGGGGTTTAAGGGGTTTAGGGGTTTCAGGGGTTTAGGGGTTTAAGGTGTTTAAGGGGTTTAAGGGGTTTAGGGGTTAAGGGATTTTAGGGATTTAAGGTGTTTAAGGGATTTAAGGGGTTTAGGGGTTAAGGGATTTAAGGGGTTTAAGGGGTTTAAGGGTTTAGGGGTTTAAGGTGTTTAAGGTGTTTAAGGGATTTAAGGGGTTTAGGGGTTAAGGAATTTAAGGGGTTTAAGGGGTTTAGGGGTTAAGGGGTTTAAGGGGTTTCAGGGGTTCAGGGGTTTAGGGGTTCAGGGGTTTAGGGGTTTAAGGGATTTAAGGTGTTTAGGGTTTCAGGGGTTAGGGGTTTAGGGGTTTAAGGTGTTTAAGAGATTTAAGGGATTTAAGGGGTTTAGGGGGTTAAGGTGTTTAAGGGGTTTAGGGGTTTAGGAGTTTAGGGGTTTCAGAGGTTTAAGGGTTTAGGGGTTCAGGGGTTTAGGGGTTTCAGGACACACCGAGGCAGGAGGGATTTAGGGAATGTGACTCTTTATTGGGCACCCGGCGGGGCCGGGGCACAGCTCAGGACACCGGGACAGCCCCGGCCGGGCCCTTCCCGGGATTTGGGAGCTCCGGGCGGCTTTTGGGAGCCGCTCCCGGCCGGGACAAGGCTCGGACGGCGCTGTCACTTCATCTTCTGCTGCGGCATCTGCGGCACCTGCTGCTGCTGCTGCTGCTGCTGGCCCTGCATCTGCGGCTTGCCGTGACAACCCGAGCCCCCCGAGCTGTGACAGCCGCCACCTCCCGAGCTGTGACATCCCCCGGAGCTGCCCCCGGAGCTGTGACATCCCCCGGAGCTGCCCCTGGAGCTGTGACAGCCGCCACCTCCCGAGCTGTGACATCCGCCACCTCCCGAGCTGTGACATCCGCCACCCCCGGAGCTGTGACAGCCGCCGCTGCTCTGGCGCTGCTGCCGGTGGCACTGGTCCTTTTCCTGCCGGGAGCACATGGGGCTCTGCTGGGTCACCTGTGGGGACACGGGAGGTGGCAGCGGCTTTTCTGGGTGTTCTCCTATTCCCGGGCTCGGCCGGATCCCAAATTTGTCTCTGGATCCTTTTTCCCCTCTGGGGTTGTTGTCACACTTGGGGACATCCAGGCCATGCTCCAAAGAGGAGCCACCAGCACAGACCCGCCCTCCATGTCCTCATCTCTGTCCCCTCGGAGCTCCTGGGCTCCCTCCTGGTCGCCCCCAGAACAAATCCCGGCACAGTTCTGGGTGTGAGGGTCCCTCCTCATCCTCCTCCTGCTCCTGGTCACCCCCAGAACAAATCCCGGCCCAGTTCCAGTGTGGGAGTCCCTCCTCATCTTCCTCCTGCTCCCTCCTCATCCTCCCCCTGCTCCCTCCTGGGCCACCCCAGAACAAATCCTGGCCCAGTTCTGAGTTTGGGGGTCCCTCCTCATCTTCCTCCTGATCACCCCCAGAACAAATTCCAGCCCAGTCCAGTTCCAGGGGTCCCTCCTCATCCTCCTCCTGCTCCCTCTTCATCCTCTTCCTGTTCCCTCCTCATCTTCCTCCTGCTCCCTCCTCCTCCTCCTGCTCCCTCCTGGGCCACCCCAAACAAATCCCAGCCCAGCTCCAGGTTTGGGGGTCCCCTTGTCATCCTCCCCCTGCTCCCCATCACCCCCAGAACAAATCCCGGCCCAGTTCTGGGTGTGGGGGTCCCAATTCATCTTCCCCCTGCTCCCTCCTCATCCTCCTCTTCCTCCCCATCACCCCCAGAACAAATCCCAGACCAATTCTGAGTGTGGGGGTCCCTCCTCATCCTCCTCCTGATCACCCCCAGAACAAATTCCAGCCCAGTCCAGTTCCAGGGGTCCCTCCTCATCTTCCTCCTGCTCCTTCCTCATCCTCCTCCCACTCCCTCTTCATCCTCCTCCTGCTCCCTCCTCATCCTCCCCCTGCTCTCTCCTGGGCCACCCCAAACAAATCCCAGCCCAGCTCCAGGTTTGGGGGTCCCTCCTCATCTTCCTCCTGATCACCCCCAGAACAAATCCCAGACCAATTCTGGGTGTGGGGGTCCCTCCTCATCCTCCTCCTGATCACCCCCAGAACAAATCCCAGCCCTGGGGGTCCCCAATCCATGAACCCCCCCGATGGTTTTGGAGCCCCCCCCCCGGTGTTACCTGAGCTGCTGCTGAAGAGGTGAGGAAGGAGCGAGAGGCGATGAGGCTCTCGGGGCCAGGAGCACTTTTATACCCTCCCTGCACACCTCACCTGCCGAGGAAGCCCCTCCCTGTCCCACAGCTCTGCCCGTTCATTTCATTCACCCCTGCCTTTGGTGTTTTTTTTTATTTTTATTTTTATTTTTTTTTTTTACTCCCTCTCCATTCCTCGGGCTCCTGGGGTGACTCACGCGATCCACGCTGGGATTGCCTCTCCTTCTAGGTCGCCTTTCCTGTCCACGGAGATTTAATTGCGGGCTCTGCCGGGCCGGGGGAGTCGCGTGGGTGGCCCCAGGTCAGGTTTGGTGTTGGTCACACCCGGGGAGTGATTTGGGTTCAGAGGGGACGTGACGGCTCATCCCTAAATCCTCAACGTCCCTCCGCAATGTCCTGAGGTTCTCTAGACCTGCAGCTCCCCCCAAAAAAACCCGGGATGGGCCTGGAAGTACCAAAAGAGCTCTGGGAAAGGAGAAAAATCTCATTTAACAGGAATTCCCTCCGTGCTGGGCGCTGGGGAGGGGAATGTCCAGGGCTGTGTCCAGTTCTGGGCAGGGCACGAGGGGCTGGAGAGGGTCCAGAGGAGGGGATAGAGGTGGGGAAGGGGCTGGAGAATCCTGAGGGAGCTGGGGAAAGGGCTGAGAAACCCTGAGGGATTTGGGGAAGGGTCTGGAGAATCCTGAGGGATTTGGGGAAGGGGCTCAGCCTGGAGGAAAAGAGGCTCAGGGATAATTTTGGGCTCTGCACAACTCCCAGACAGGAGGCTCAGGATGGAATCAGGAATTTCCCCATGGAAAGGGGGGTCAGGCCTTGGCAGGGGCTGCCGGGGAAGGTTTGGGGTGCCCATCCCTGGAGGTGACCAAAGAATTCCGCCGGGAGGGACGACGAGCAGCTGGAATTCTTATTTTATTTTATTTTATTTTATTTTATTTTATTTTATTTTATTTTATTTTATTTTATTTTATTTTATTTTATTCTTTCCAGAAGGAATAAATCCAGCCCTGGGTATCGATCCAGGATTAGCCAAGTGCTTAATTCCCAAGTCTCAGCCTGGGAACAATTTTTTTGAATATGCTTTTTGTTTTATTCCAGGTGAGCGGCTCCGGGGCTGCTGGAGGAGGAGGAGGAGGAGGAGGAGGAGGAAGGACTCCACGGGCACCCACACGGTGGTCCCACACTTTGGGGAACCTGCAGACCCCCGGGACTTTCCCCAGAGCCGCAGGAACACCCAATTTCCATTTCCCCTGATCCCCAATTAGCTCCTAATTACCCAGCAAATCCCGGCGCTGTTCCTGGCCTCGCACAGCCCCACACGGAGAGCTCTTGGGAGGCAATAATTCGGGATACTCCCTGCTCCTCCCTTCTGCTGCGTGGGCAGGGGAATTCTTCACCACCGCGGAGCTGCTTTGGCCCTTTCCCGTCGCTGCTCGGGGAAAGACATTTCAGTCATGGAACAGGAATTCGGATTGAGGCCAAAACACGGATTTTTATTTTTTTTTCCCCCACCTGGGAACTGCTGCGGGGTTTTTTGGTCACGGTGAAAAGGTTTGGAAAACGCTGGGGTGGGAAATATTTCCCTCCTTGCCTTTTGTCGTCGTGTGGAGGTTGTTTGGGGAGCAGAGGGAGATGGAGGCCGAGTGGTTCCCACCACCCAAAACCAATCCACGGAGGGGTTTTTGGGAAAGGTGGGAGCGCAGGGACAGGTGAAGGAACCAGGTGAGCAACCTGAGGCTTCTTTTGTGCCTCTAAACTTCTGCCCCGGCCTGGGACAGGACAAACCGTGCCTGGTTTTATTAATGCTCTTAATTGGGGTTTTGTTCTGAAACGCGGTCAATGACCTCTGGGAGAAAAAAAAAAAAAAAGAAAAAGACTTGGAGGAATTTTTGGCTCTTGACATCTCCTCGAGTTTTAATTACTCTGAGTTTGTTAACAACGGGAACCTCTACCTTTGGCCACCTGGATGTGGCCTGAAAACGGGTTTTGGGGTGGGGCAAAACCCCAGGGCTGGCACAAGGATATTTCCCGAGCTGTCCCTGCTCCCAAAAACAGGGAGTGAGCCGCTGCCTGCGCCCCTTTCAGCAACGCCAGAAATTTCTGATCCTCCTGACGCACTCGAGAACAATCTTATCACGGGAAGGATCCATTTCATGAATGGCAATACCGGGGCAATAAATTACCCAATTCGGTTTTAATTACAAGCTTGAGAAGAAAATTCAGCAGCTGGTTGTGTAAGGAAGGAGCAACGCCCCTGGCACGGCTCAGAGCTTTGGCAGGGCAGGGCTGGGCACGGCGTTTCTAGAAAGGTTTGGCCGGGAGTTTGTCACCGTCAGCACGTGGAGGAGCCTCGCCCAAAGGGGGTGGCGTTTTTGGGGTCAAATGGTGAAAAAACTAAACTAAAAAAAAAACCCCAAAAACAAACAAAAAAATCCCCCCAATCAAAACAAACCAAAAAACAACAACAACAAAAAACCCCAAAAAGCAAAACAGAAAAACCAACCAACCAACCAACCAACCAAAAAAAACCCAAAAAGCAAGCCAAAAAAACAAAAAACAAAAAACCCAACCAAAACAAACCAAAAAATCCCCCCAAACAAAACAAAAACCCCAACCAAAACAAAACAAAAAACAACAAAAAAAACCCCCAACTTCTCCAAAACCCCCCAAAACCAACCAACCAACCAAAAAACCCCCCAAAACACCCAAAAAACGCCCCAAAAATCTAAAACAAACCCCCAAAACAAACAGAAAACCCCACCAAAAAATAAAAATAAGGGTGTTTCTTTGCCTACAGAACTCTTTGGCTCAAAACCTCCCCCAAAATATGGATTGTGGCGGCTCAAACGGAGTCACAGACTGATCCAGGCACCAGCAGAGTTTATTTCAGCAGCCGCAGAGAAGCTCGGGGCAGGTCCCAGGGCAGGGGAAGGAAGGAAGGAAGGAAGGACACAATTCCCTGGGAGGTTTCTGGGGACACGCAAAGCACGGCGCGGGATCATTCCTGAAGGATGATGGTGGCATCAATTCCTCTTTGACACTTGGTAGATTTGCTGCTGGCACTCCTGGGGCTTCCCATGGCAGGATCCGCCGCTGCAGCTGGATCCGGTGTTCCCATGGCAGCCGGATCCGCTGTTCCCACAGCAGCTGGATCCACCACTGCTGCCCTGGCAGCTGGATCCAGTGCTCCTGTGGCAGCCGGATCCGGAGCTTCCCTGGCAGCTGGATCCAGCGTTTCCGCGACATCCAGATCCGCCGCCGCTCCCGTGACAACTGGATCCGCTGCTCCTGTGGCAGCCGGACCCGCCGCCGCTCCCGTGGCACCCGGAGCTGCTCCCGTGGCACCCGGAGCCACCACCGCCGTGGCAGGAGGACCGTTCCTGCTGGTGGCACTGGTCCCTGTCCTGGCGGGAGCACATGGTTGGAGACCTGCCGGGAAAAACTCATCCGTGAGTGAAGGTGACGACCAGGGACATGGGAAGTGTCCGAGGTGGTGTTGGGTGGGACTTGGAGAACGCTGGGATGGGGTTGGAGACTTGGAGAACCCTGGGATGGGGTGGTGGGGACCTGGAGAACCTTAGGATGGGGTTGAAGACTTGGAGAACCCCAGGATGGGGTTTGGGACTTGGAGAATGCTGGGATGAGATTGGGGACTCAGAGAACCCTGGAATGGGGTTGGGGACTTGGAGAACACTGGAATGGGGTTGGGGACTTGGAGAACCCTGGGATGGGTTTGGAGAACCCTGGGATGGGGCTGGGGACTTGAAGAACCCTGGGATGGGGTTGAGGACTTGGAGAACCCTGGGATGGGTTTGGAGACTTGGAGAACCCTGGGATGGGGTTGAAGATGTGTCCCTAAAACCAGAGAGATGATTTTGAGGCCCCTTCTCAGCCAACCCTCTCCACGATCCCGCGGTTCCACGATCCCGAGCCGAGCTCTGGAGCAGGAGAAGAGTCACCACCTGCCCCGGTGCCTCTTTGAGCTTTTTCTCTTTGCACATCAGAGAGAAGTTAAAAGAGAGGAGCTGGACGGACTCCAGACACGCAGAGCCCTCACCCACCCGAGCCAGGAATTTTTTCACCTTTTTCCCTTTTTGGCAGAAGGACTGAGAGGGAGACAGAACGGGGAAAAGAAAGGCCTGGGGCGCTCAGGGCTGGGGGAGAAGCTGGAAAACATCAAAAATCCCCAAAAATCTGATGGATTTGGACTCACCTGGGTCGGAAGGAGCTCGAGAGGAGAGGCCGAGGAGCGGAGACGCTGAGGAGAAACGAGGAGCTGGGGCTTTTATAGCCCAGCTCGAGCTTCTCCTCCGGAAACCTGCTGGGGCCCCACTGGAGGGACCTGATTGCTCAGCACCCCGAGCACCCGGCTAATTGGGAGTTTTTGTGCTGCTGCTGCTTTGACTCACGGAGCAGATCGATATCCTCCACATCGCTCTCTCGTTAGTCCATCAAAAATGTTAATTGCCCACCACGCCTGGCCCCAGGTCACCTTTGGGATGGTTTTTGTCACCTCTGATGGTGACGTTTTCCTGTTCTTTGTGCCCCAAAAACCCGACCCGAGGCGGGACAGGTGTGAGAAGGTGGGATTGTGGGGAACCCAGAAATAAAAGGGAACGCAAAAGGCCGCAGTGGTGGGTGGTAAAAATGAACATATTTGGACAGGCCGTAGTGCCAAAGAACCACCAAAAATCCTGAATAAAGCTAGCAGAGAAGCACTAAAAGCAGCGTTGGAATTGTTCCAGCCAGTCCTTTCGTTACCCAAAGGCTTTTACCCAAACTGAAGGAATTTTAAGCCCCAGGACGCAGAAAACATCCCGGTGGGAGCGGAACAGAACATCGGGATCTGCGTCCTTAACGCTCTGCTTTGGGGACAAAAGTGTCTTTCTGGAGCTCTGGGCCTGACCTCCTGCAGGACTTCAGAGGCCACCGTGATATTAAAAACAGCCTGAAATGAATTAAAACAAAACTCAGAATCCGGGAGGCTCCGGAGCTGAATCACCGGGATTGATAGATGAAGAAATCCCAACTCGGGAACATTTCACAAACATCGGGAGATTGGAAATCCTTGTGAAACTCATTATTCACGATTAATTACAGCCCTGATTCCTCTGATGGGGACAAACCTGTTCCATCGTTCGTGTCGGCGATGGAGACAAACACCTGAGCGGGGCCCAGGGCACCTGAGCCCACGGAGGGGACGGGGCTGTGCTGACCCCACAGCGAGTCCCCACATCCCCTACAAACCTCCTGCTCCTCGGAGGGGCATCCCTGGACCCACTGATGTGGGGAATGGGGTTTTTTGGGGGGGTAATTAGTTGGTTTTATGAAGGAATTGCCTTTGCAGGGGCTGGCAGAGGAGGATTTGGGAGATGCCAGCAGCTCTCAGGCGCCCAGCCCAAAAAAAGCCCTCCACCCTTTATTTTGCTTCTTTTCTTTATCCTGCAGGAGAAACCCCCAGCAGTGACCCCGGGAAGTGTCCTGTGAGTCACATCCCGAGCCAGGAGGGGCTGGAGGGGTCTCACCTGGCTCAGGTGAGGTGCCAGGAGCCCCCCGAGGATGCTGCACTGGGACTCACAGCACCTCCACATCCCCAAAATTCCTCCTGGAGGGATTCCTCTCCCAACCCCACCAGACCCTAACAGGAATTTGGGGCCTTTTCCACCCTGTCAGAGCCGTTCCCGAATCCTCTCCCTGCTTTTTTCCCAGGGCTTTTTTTTTTTTTTTTTAGGTTTTGTGGTGCAAACCCCAGCTGCACCCGTTACCTCGTGGTCCTGAGCAAACCCTCTGCTTTTCCCCTCTCTGACAAAACGGGGATTTTTTTTTTCTCTTACACATCTTTATTGACATTTATTACCACAAAAAACCACAAAAAACCAAAACAACAACAACAACAAAAAACCAAGACAAAAAACAAAACCCAAAAAACCCCACCCAAACAAAAAACCAAAAAAACAAAAAACCAACTACAAAAAGTACAAAAAAAAGAAAAAAGAAAAAAAAAGAAAAGAAAAGAAAAGAAAAGAAAAAAACCCCAAACAAAAACACCACACCAAAAAAAAGCCCAAACAACCAAAAAAGCCACAAAACCCCCCAAAAAACCCGCGATGAAAACTGTTATTTCACCAGCCAGGAAACTGCCTGGAGTGAGGATGAGGAGCCACCAGGTGGAACCAACCCGGAGCCTCCTTGTGAGGCCGCTGCACACCCGGATTTGGCCAACAGGAGGACCAGAAGCTGCTCAGACGGATGAAAAAGGAGAAAACCCTCAAAAAACCCAAAAAACCAAACCAACTCCCCCAAAAAACAACAACAAAAAACCACCCCCCCAAAAAAAACCCCCCACAAACCCAGAACAAAATAACACCCAAAACCCAAAACAAATCCGACCAAAAATCAAACAAACAAAACCACGGGTGCAAGCGGAGAAATTTTTTTATTGCCTCCACATCTGCCGTGAAATGAAGTGAAAAACATTTTAAATTCCACGGCGTCGGTGGGTCACAACTTGGGAGCGCGTTACAAGCGTGGGGACAGAGCAGAGATTGGTGACAACGCGGGGCAGGGACAAGGCGCGGCCAGAGGGGACAAATTTCCTTTGTGTCCCCTTCACTCCTCATGGCCTTTATTTGATTTTCCGAGCTGGCACTTGGCAGATCTGCTGCTGCTGAGGGCGAGGGATGGCCTTGGTCAGGGGCACGCAGCTCTGCTGGACGGGAGGGGGACAGGGACGGGGACACACCTGCACTGGCTGGGGACACACCTGCACTGGTTGGGGACAGGGACAGGTCTGCACTGGGATGGTCTGCACTGGTTGGGGACAGACCTGCACTGGTTGGGGACAGACCTGCACTGGGATGCTCTTCACTGGCTGGGGACAGCACTTCGCCTCTTGGGGACAGCACTTCACTTGCTGGGGACAGGTCTTCACTGGTTGAGGACAGCTCTTCACTTGTTGGGGACAGCTCTTCACTGGTTGGGGACAACTCTTTACTGGTTGGGGACAACTCTTTACTGGTTGGGGACAGCACTTAACTTGTTGGGGACAGCCCTTCACCGGTTGGGGACAGCTCTGCACCGGGATGCTCTGCACCACCTGGGGACAGCTCTGCACCGCTTGGGGACAGGGACAGCTCTGCACTGGCACACTCTGCACAACCCTCCCACAACACGACTCCCCACCCTGAACTCCGGACCCGTGACACCTCTCGGCGCACACGGACCCCCCGTAACCCTGACATCCCCCCGATGTCCCGTAGCTGTACGAGGGTCTCCTGACACACCCAGACCCCCCTCCATGACACCTCTCAGCGCACACGGACCCCCCGTAACCCTGACAGCCCCCCGATGTCCCGTAGCCATACGAGGGTCTCCTGACGCCACACCCGGCGCCGTGGCAGGAGGAAGAGGAGGCGGCGTGGCCGTGGCAGCGCTCGGAGCAGCGCGGCTGTCGGTAGCCGTAGTGCCGGTAATTGTGGCCACACATTCCCTGGGCGCCCTCGGAGCAGCCCGAGGAGCAGCAGTTGGTGTAGCCGTAGCGGAAAGGGGTTCTCCGGGTGTCCAGCCACGAGCCCGAAGGGTCGTACCACGTGGAGTTGAGGTTGAAGTAGGATTCTCTTCCCGAGGAGTAAATCATGTCGGGGCTGTTAAAGGGGGGAAAAAATAACCCCACCCCAAAATCTGGAGAAAGGGGTGGGTTAGTGTCAGTGTCTCCTCGGATTCCGTTTGATTTCCCATGAAATTCTGGGATTTATCCTGAGTTTTTACACATTTCTGAGTGAGTTTTTACACATTTCTAAGTATTACATGATTCTACTCAAGCCACACTCCTGATCCTGTTTTTTATCCTGAGTTTTTACACATTTCTGAGTATTACATGATTCTGTTCCAGCCACACACCTGATCCTGTTTTACATTACAACGACACAGACCCTGAGCTTCAGAAGGCTGAAAATGACTCCTCCATTTTTGGGATGTGTTTCTTTTTTTTTTTTTTTGTATTATTCTACACAGACCAATTTAATTGGTGAAAACAAAGGCGGTTCACCAATTTGATTGGTGAAAACAAAGGCAATTCACCAATTTAATTGGCGAAAACCTCTTTGATCACATTGGTCAGAGCAGAGGGACATCAAGAAGAAATCCCTCCCAGGAACAGGCACGAACAGCATGGTTATAAAAGTTATAAAATAGTTATAAAAACGCTTTTCTAGTTTACAGAAAATTCTCTGGGAAAAAGAACTTTAGAAAACCAGAACACCTCAGGCACAGAGCCAGGGCTACACCCAGCCACTATCCCAGTGGTATTTTGGAGGCCTTTCCCAAGGCCTCAGGTCAAACTTTTTGTGTTTTTTGTGGGAGTCGGCACCCGTCAGCAGAGAAAATCTGAAATTCCCAGTGCCCAGGGTTCTGAAATTCTCACGCCGCACCCAGAGGAAATTCCTGTGGCTGCCCAGATTGCACCCAAATCTCACCCAAACCCTCTTTCTGACCTCTCCTTTCCATTTCATCCCCTCTAATGACAAAACCAACTCCAAGGCACCACCACAGGTGTAAATCCCACCCCAGGGTCACCTCAAGAGATTCTCCTGTGGTCTGAAGGTCCCAAAATCCAGACTCTCACCCAAGAAGGGACCTGGCCGAGCCTCACCTGTTCTCCAGCGACGGCAGGAGCAGCCCAGGGGAGCAGAATGTGACAGGCCAAGGGGCCCGGGGCTTTTATAGAGCTCCGAGTGTTTCCCCTGGCCGTGAAACACGTGGCAGGAACGAGGATTAAATTATTTATTGCCAAAACATCTCCTTCGTTCGGAGGCCGTTCCCGGCGCCTGGCATGTTCTGCTTTGACTCACGGATTTCTGATAAGCATCTTTTAATTTTAATTATACCATCGGTCCCCAGCGGGGCACATAAAAGCCTGACACGGCTCAGGACACACTTTGGAGCTGTCAGACAGGTAATAAAGGACTTATTCACCCCGCTCAGAGGAGCAGGACACCGACGGGTGGCCTGTGAGTCAGGAGGGCTCTGACCCTCCTGTCCTGCCGCCCGTGAGGAGCGTTTCCAGGTGAAACACGAGCAGGTGACGGGGAAGGGCCAGCTCAGAGTCACCAAGAGCAGATTTGTCAGTTTGGGTGATGAAGGGAGGTTGGCTCTGGGCATGAGGAAGAGAGGGCGGGGAGGGCCTGAGTGATGTGGTTTTTCCAGGGAATTCTGGCCGCCTCATTCCTGGAAATATCCAGGCCTGGGATGGAGGAAGGTGTCCCTGCCTGGGGGAGCTGGAGTGAGGTGATCCCTCAGGTCCTTTCCATCACAAACCATTCCATGATTTCTGCACTCCAGACTTGCCCCTCATCCTCGATCCCAAGATGGACTTTTGGGGTCCCAACCCAAACCATTCTGTGGTTTCTGCACTCCAGATTTGCCCCTCATCTCATCCAAGATGGATTTTTGGGGTCCCAACACAAACCATTCCATGATTTCTGCACTCCAGACTTGCTCCTCACCTCATCCCCAAGATGTCTTTTTTTTTTTGGGTCCCTCCCAACCCAAACCCAATTCCATGATTTCTCCATTCCAGAGTTGCCCCTCATCTCATCTAAGATGGATTTTTGGGGTCACAACCCAAACCATTCCATAATTTCTCCATTCCAGACTTGCCCCTCACCTCAACCCCAAGACAGATTTTTGGGGTCACAACCCAAACCATTCCATGATTTCTGCATTCCAGATTTCCCCCTCACCTCATCCCAGATGGATTTTTGGGCTCCCTCCCAAGCCAAACCCAATTCCCTGGTGCTGAGTGTGATGATGGCGCTGCCCCAACCCCTGTGAGGTTTTTGGGGTTAAACTGGAGGAGCTTTGGGTTGGGTGGAGGGACCACGAGGGGTTAAAAAGGGGCTGATTCTGGTGCTGTTTAAACCTTCATAAAAACTCTGGATAACGGGATGGGCTTGGAAAATCCTCAGGTGGAACTGAACTGGGGTGAGGGACTGGAATTGCTGAAGGGACTGGGATGGGATAACTGGGATGGGATAACTGGGATGGGATAACTGGAATGGGGAACTGAGATGGGATAACTGGGATGGGATAATTGGGATGGGATAACTGGAATGGGGAACTGGGATGGGGAACTGGGATGGGATAAGTGGGATGGGACACAGGGATGGGTACAGGGATGCAGGGATGGTGAAAAGCAGCCTGGAGGATAACCTGGACCAAACCAGAGCTCTGAGGGCTGAGCTGGTGTGTGCTCTGAGGGCTCTGAGTCACTCTGCCAGGAACTGGGACAAGGCTGGGGTAAAAATCCCTAATAAATAGGACCCAATACCTTTCCTAAGGAAAATTTCACAGCTAAGTCCTTTTTTATTTGGCTCGGATTAGACACGGGAAAAACAAATTGTTGTGGTGAAGAAAACGAGGACGAATTTCCCTTTTTTTCCCTCCCTTCCCAGTTCTCCGTGGCGGTTCCTGCGAGGACACGCCTCACAGAAAGAAATCAAAGTATTTAAATTTTTTTTTTCCCAAAAAATTAATTTAATTTTTTTGTTTGTTTTATTTTATTTTATTTTATTTTATTTTATTTTATTTTATTTTATTTTATTTTATTTTATTTTATTTTATTTTATTTTTTTAATTTTATTTTTGTGGGAGGCTTTTCTGGCACAAAAGCGAGGAGAAGGAGCCGGTGACCCCGCAGGAGCTGAGAGGCATCTCCGGCATGCACAGCCACACCTCCCGCTCATTAACCTCATTAATATTTAAATGAGGATAATGCTCCCAGCCCGGGGATGAAGGCTCCTGCTTCTGCCGCGGCCACGGAACCCGAATCTGCCCCCGCGTGGGTAAATCACGGCGGGGAGGATTTTCCACGGCAGAAACCCTCCCGTGTGAACCCCGATTCCGATTTAAATATCTGATTTTCCCCGTTTTAATTGTCATTAAACGCCTCCTGGTTGTGATGTCGGTGATGCTCGTGGTGGGGCAAGAAGGAGAGGAGCCGAGGGTTTGCTGAATAATTTTTAATTTTATTCTTGAATGCGCGGGGAGGAGATAAAGCAGCAGGAGTCCGTGGGGCTCCTGCTCCATCACAGTGGTTCTTTTTTTTATTTTCCTGCAATTCCTGGAGCTGCTTTTAGAAAAGCTCGAAATCACAGCCCGGGAAATCCGCGGTTCTTCCATTTCCCCCTTGGGAATGGGGGAAACACCCGGTGATGCTCCGCGGGGGAAACCCCAAACCAGGCAGGGGGAGAACTCCGGGATTTGAAAGTGTTTAATAAAAATAAAAAATAAAAGTAAAAATAAAAAGATAAAAAAATAAAATAAAAATTAAATTGAAAATTAATATTAAATTAATATAAATTAAATTAATTTTAAATTAAATGAAAGTAAATGTAAATGAAAATACAATTAAATGTAAATGAAAATGCATTTAAATTTAAATTAAAATACAATTAAATTAAAATTAAATTACAGTTAAATTTAAAGTTAAAATAAATTAAAATAAAAATAAATAAATAAAAATTAAAATAAACTAAAAAATTAAAATTAAAATTAATTTAAATTTTAATTAACCCTTAAAGTGCCGGGGCCGGGGCCAAGCAGGGGGACGGAAGACCCCAAACCTGACGTGCAAAGAGCAGCAGGGCAGAGACCGGGAGCATCTTTTGGGGTCCCCGATCTCAATTCTTCACACACAGCGGCACCAGAGTGACCTGTTTGTGCTGCTGGTGGCCGGGCTGGGCTGGCCGGGGACAGCAGGGGACAGGTCTGGGACAGCTGGGGACAGGTCTGGGACAGCAGGGGACAGGTCGGGGACAGCAGGGCACAGCCCGGGCACAGCGATGCTGCAGCGGCCGGGGCTGCAGGACCACCGGAGGCTCCTCGTCGTTCTCTGGGATTTGCTCCACTCTCCGTCGGGGTTTTTTCCCTTGGGAATCCGGCTCCGGGCAGGGCGGGCGCGGGCGGTGCTGCTCCAGCGGCCGGCGGTGGATTTTGACGGGCGGGGGGCACACGGGGGGCACCGGGCTCACCTCCACCCGCCGCCGGGGTTTGCAGCTCTGCGGGGCCGGGCTCTGGCAGGAGCCCTCGGTGTCGTGGCTGAGGCTGCCCGGCTGCTGGCACGGCTCGGGAATGTCGCGACATTGTCCCGAGGAGGGGCCGGGCCATGTCCAGCCCTTGTGGTCGCAGCCTGGGGACAGCCCCTGGTGGCTGTCGCCTTTCTGCTGGGTCATCCTGAGGGGGCAGATGGAAGAAACGGGGAGTTCCTGAGGGTGGGAAAGGATTCTGGGATCAGTCAGGCCAAATTGGGGATGGATCAGCCCAGAGCACCGAGGGACACCTCCAGGAATTCCCTGGACACCTCCAGGGATGGGGATTCCAAACCTCCCCGGGCAGCCCCTGCCAGGCCCTGACCTCCCTTTCCATGGGGAAATTCCTCCTGATTCCATCCTTTCCATGAGGAAATTCCTCCTGATTCCACCCTTTCCATGGGGAAATTCCTCCTGATTCCACCCTTTCCATGAGGAAACTCCTCTTAATTCCATCCTTTCCATGGGGAAATTCCTCCTGATTCCATCCTTTCCATGGAGAAATTCCTCCTGATTCCAGCCTTTCCATGAGGAAATTCCGCCTGATTCTGCCCTGATTCCGCCCTGGCCCAGCTTCTCTCCTCCTGTCCCTTTTTCGGGAGAAATCCCAACCCTTCCTGGCTTTCCCCTCCTGTCAGGGGAATTGTGCAGAACCCCAAAATTCCCCCTGAGCCCCCTTTTCCCCAGGCTGAGCCCCCCAAATTCCCTCGGGAGCTGCTTCTCCCGTGACTCACAAACCCTTTGGAGGGTGACCAAGCCCTCGGGCATCAACAGCCTGGGAAAAAAAAAAAGAAAAACAAAACCACCGACACCTTTTTTTTTTTTTTCCTTTTTTTTGGCTGTTTCCGAGAGGAAAAAAAAATCCCTGAGGAACCTGAGAGAACCCAACTCACCCCACGAGCAGAAAACGGACGGGCCGGGCAGGGAATCGGAGTCCTGAGAGGACAGAGGCGGGAGCTGGAGGCTTTTATCCGTGGCCGGGCTCTCCAGGGAGTGAGGCACGTCCTGGGAATGAGCAGCTGAGCGCTGAGGCCGCTGCCCTGTGTGTGTGTGATTTGTTTCTGGCACTCTCCGCCGGGATTAATCAGCCGCAATTAGCACCCGGCTGCCCCGGCGCTGCACAGTGACCATTAATTAGTGGCCTTTAGTGGCCATTATCTCATTAGTCCTGGTCATGCTCCGGTGGGATCCAGGGATGCCGATACCTGGGATGCCGCGGCGCTGAGTGATCCGCCCCAAAGGAGGATCCGCGGCGGTGGGAGAATCCCGGAGAGACCCGGGAACACTTCCAGAGCCTGGGAACCCTTCCAGAGCCCTGAAACCCTTCTGGAGTCTTGGGAGCCCTTCCAGAGCCCTGGGAGTGTTTCCAGAGTCCTAGGAACCCTTCCAGAGCCTGGGAACCCTTCCGGAGCCCCAGGAACTGTTCCAGAGCCTGGGAACCCTTCTGGAGTCCGAGGAGTGTTTCCAGAGCCCGGGAGTCCTTCCAGAGCCCCGGGAAACCTTCCAGAACCCCAGGAGTCCTTCCAGAGCCTGGGAACCCTTCCGGAGCCCCAGGAATCCTTCCAGAGCCTCAGGAGCCCCTCCAGAGCTCCAGGAGCCCTTCCAGAACCCCGGGAGTCCTTCCAGAGCCCTGGGAGTGTTTCCAGAGTCCTAGGAACCCTTCCAGAGCCTGGGAACCCTTCTGGAGCCCCAGGAACCCTTTCAGAGCCTCAGGAGCCCCTCCAGAGCTCCAGGAACCCTTCCAGAGCTCCAGGAGCCCTTCCAGAGGAAGAGGAGGGTATCCAGGGCGGTCCCAGGACCCCCAGGAGCAGCAGGAGTTGCTCCTGTGGGTGACTGGGAATCAGGAATCCGGGATTCCAATGATTGGGGGTGGACAGGGGAGGCCGGGGATGGCAGGTTTGGATATTCATTCCTTGATTTAAGTGGATTAAATCCCTCCCAAGTGGTGAGGAGAAGCCTTTTATGTGTGGAAAGTTGGGAATGGGGATGGCAGAGGAGCGATGAGCTCAGGCAGGAACAATCCCGGGCTCTGCCAAGCCCTGCGTCCTCCTTCCTGGGGTTTGTCTTTTCATTCACACTTCTGTGGAAAAGGTTTTTTTGCATTTCTGTGGCCCAGACGATTTTTTTTTTTTAAGCACCAGGAAAATTCCTGTCCCAGAACCTCCGCTGGGGTTCCAGAGGCGTTCCCATGCGGAGATGCTCGGAGCTCTGCCCGCTGGAATTCGGGTTTGAATCACCGGGAAAAGCATCCGCAGAATTCGGGGGTGTGGTGGGGCTCTGCTGTGATTTATTACAGCCACAGGAGAAGGGGAGTTGCCTGGCAGGAAGATGAAAAAGTGGAAAGATGAAAAAGACCTCTGGATCTGTCAGGACCGAGCAGGATTTTGGGTTTAGAACTCCTTGACAGAGTCCCAGGTTTATGCTGGGTTTGGATTTTTTATTTCTAATTTTATTTTATTTTTTATTATTTATTTTATTTTTATTATTTTTATTTTTACTTTTACTTTTATTTTTACTTTTATTTTTACTTTTATTTTTTTAATTTCTATTTTTATTTTTATATTTCACGTTAGAGGAGTTTTGGAGCCTCTCCCCCTCCCCGAGGATTTCACAAATCCCCAAGTGTGGATGTTGAATTCCTGATCCCGTCTCTTTAAAATTTCCCACATTTTAATATAAAAACAGAACCCAGAGGAGAGGACACTCAGCATTTCTGGATCCTTCTGGCTGGACCCAAACCTGATCAGCCTGGGCTGGTGGGATCTGTCCCTGGTCTATTTAATCAATTTAAGATTGATTAAAATCTCCTCCAGAGCTCAGCAAATTCTCTGGAAAGATTCCCTTTTGGAAAAACAAAAAACCAAAGCCCAAACCTTCAGCTCTGGCTGTCGGAGCACGGAGATGTTTTGGTTACAGGATCTCAAACCAGCAAGAGAAATGGAATTAAATTGAATTAATTAAATGGAATTAAATGGAATTAAATGGAATTAAAGTCATGCTCCTCTTGCTGAGGTGACATTTTCCACCTCCAATCCCATTTCCCCCCCTCAGGTGAGTTCACCGGGAGCGCCGTCATCGTGGAATGACAAACATGCAAAATTAATTACATTAATCAATTAGGCGAACGCTAAACCGGGAGCCACTGCTCGAGGGATAAAGATAAATGAATAAACATCACCCAGGAGTCTGCAGGATCACAACTTACACATTTTATTGTCTCTCACGGCTAATTGGGGATTAAAGAAAACGGAAAAGGCCAGCGCTGGAACATCCCACACACCAAGAGGCGGAAAAGGAAAAGCGGCACCAGAAACTCGCTGGGTTTCAGAGCGCCCGGGGGACTAAAATCAGCAAAAAAGAGAAGTTTGAAGCGTCCAAACTCAGCAGGAAGAGAGTTTGGGGCGATATCCGTGTCCACATCCGTGTCCGAGCTGGGAACGAGCCGGGAACAAACCAGGAACAAACTGGGAATAAACCGGGAATTCTCAGGCTCAGTTCCCGCAGCCGCAGCCGCCGCAGCAGCCGTTGTTGTTGTTGCAGCTGATGGTGTAGCAGCAGGACTGCATGGGCATGCAGCAGGGCATGCAGCAGGGGCTGCAGCACTGCATGGGGCTGCAGCAGGTGGGCGTCTTGCAGCACCGCGGGCTGCTGTAGCAGGACACGGTGTAGTTATTGCCGCCGCAGCATCCGCAACACCCGTTGGGCATTTTGGGGTGGGAAGAGCTGGGAAGGGGCAGGAGAGGGGCTGTGAGTGGGAGCAGCAAGTTTTTTGGGGGGTTAAGTTGGGGTTAATTCAGGTTCAAGGAGGAGAAGCTCCGGGGGGAATCTGGTTTGGGAATTGTGGCCCCAAATCTGGTTTTGTCCCACCCAACGACTCGTTCCTGGTGTCTTGGGAGGAGAAACCCGGCACCGAGCCCTCGCTCTGGGCCTTTCTGGAATATTCCTGTCCCCCTCGCCTGTTGATAGCCCCAGATCCTCCTTGAACGTTTCCAGCTCATCCCCGGAGCTCCTTGTGCAGAGTTTGTAAAACCCCGAGGCCCCAGCCCCATCCCAAACCCCAAATCCAAAATCCAAAATTTGGGAGGTGGTTCTCCCAGACCCTCCCCGAACATTTCCAGCTCATTCCCTGGACTCTAATGCGGAGTTTGTAAAACCCCGAGGTCCCAGCCCCATCCCAAACCCCCAGCATCACTTGGATGTAGGATATATCCTATAGGAAATCCAAAATTCCCTTTTGGGAGGTGATTCTCCCAGACCTTCCCCAAATGTTTCCAGCTCATTCCCTGGACTCTCACGCAGAGTCTGTAAAACCCCGAGGTCCCAGACCCCCAGCAGCCCCAGGATCTGCTGTAGGACACCCAAAATTCCCTTTTGGGAGGAGAAGGAAGGGTTGGGAGCCCTCACTTACCCTGCTGAAGAGCGAGGAGAGGCTGAAGGCAGGAGAAGACGAGCGAATGAAGCGAGCTGGGCCCGGAGCCTTTTTATCCTCCCGTCCATCCTCCCTCCTGGAAGTGAGACAGCCATGGACCATTCCAGCTTCCCTGTTTACCCTTCCTAAGCCATATTTTTTTAGCCACACGTGTCACCTGGAATTCGCGTTTCGCCTCATTACCGGAGGTCACCACCCTCGTTTTGCCTCGTCACGGTTCAGCCTGGGAGATAATCAGAGGCTTCCCATGAATTTGGATGAATTTGTCCTCCCCACAACCTTGCCAGGGAGCCAAAAAATGCGGCCTGGGATTTGCTGGACAGAGATTTTTCCGGGACTGACTCAGCAGCAGCTGGTGCTGAATCAGAGGGGGAGCAGGAACCGAACCCCGGCGTCGCTCCCGGCGGGTTTTGTCGGAATGGGGTTTGGGGAAAAAAAAGTCAGGAAAATGGGAATTCTTGCTCCTGGTCACTGGAGGAGCACGTGAGGAGTGTTTGGGATGTCTGGGGCTCAGTCACCCGCACGTGGCTCCGCGCAAATCCGTCCTGGAATGGTTTGGGTTGGGAAGGGCCTTAAAGGATCATCCAGTTCCACCGTGGGCACTTCCAGGCTGCTCAGAGCTCCATCCATCCCTGCCCTTGGACTCTTCCAGGTTTGGGAAGTTCTCGCTTTTATTTATTAATTCCTATCATTAGCCGTGTTTTCATTAATATTTCAATTAAAAAGGGGCAGGTCTTCCTGCTCAAGGGGCACAACCCAAGGGATGGGACTGGGGTGTGCTGCTCCCCAAATCGACATTTCCCCTCCTGCAGCCTCCCTTGAAGTCCAGCTGGGGCCTGGAATCCTGAGCAGGGAAGGGCTTGGAGGTGGTGCAGGACCCTCTGAGGGTGTCGTGAGGGGAGGGAGCCCAGAATGAACCAAAAGGTGAAAAAATTGAGGTGGAAGGGGAAGGGCCTGGCGCAGAAACTCCTGCTGAGTGAGAGGCAGGAACTCAGGAGCTTTTATTGAGGTGAAACTTTTCTGGGAGGGCAGGGAGACAGAGAAAGAGGAAGGGAGGGACGTCAAGGTGAGGCAGAGCCTTGGGCAGGAGCAGCGGGGAGGAATTTGGGGAGGAATTTCGGGAGGAATTCCTTTTCGAGGGCTGAAATAGCAGCTCTCAGCTGGAGGACTCCATTATCCTGGGAGCTGCCTAATGAGAGGATGGAGGATCCTGCCCGGCCTGTTCCCTGTTCCTCAGGGACCCCGGGGCTGCTGGGGACAAGGGGTCGGCCCAGGTGAGCTGGGACCAGCCCCGAGGACGGTGACCTTCCTTAGGGAGCAGATGGAGATTTTAGAGCTGCTTCACCCCTGCAGGAAATGCTCCTGCCCAGGCTCCTCCTGACACGAGGAAAAATTCCTGGAGTGAAATCCCAGAGCAGCCCTTTGGCAGGAGAACACCAGAAGCATTTCCCTCTCCTGGCAGGAGGGACAGACTCACCTGGACAGAGCCATTTTGGGGATTTTACCGGGAATTCATGGGGGCTGGAGTAAAGGGAATGAGCTCTGCTGGTGCCTCCTGAGGGGAATTTTCCATCCCAGGTGAACCCTGCAGCTGTGGGAGGGCAGGTCCAGGTGGGTATTTCCCACCCTATGTGGAACCAAGTGGTGGAACCAAGGCACCAGAATAATTTTGGGGAGGGGGATGTGGGCCATAAAGCAAACAAGGGACTGCAGCAGGGTGGGAACAGGGTCAGGAAAGGGAGTTAAATGCATCAAAAGGGCGGCACGGCAGAATTTCTGTGTTCTGGTATGACCCAAATCCACCCTTGAAGGCAGCAGATGTTTCTCAGCATTTCTTTCACAACTCCAGCATTTCCCAGCGTTTGTTTTACAATTCCATCTCAGTATCTGGAAATTCAATTTGGCAGAACCTCTATGCCCTGAGATCCACCCTGGCTGCACTCTGTGGGTCCTGAGGCAGATCTTTGACTGGAATCCACGGAGCTTTCCTAGATGTGTCCGTGCCAGAGTTTTTTGGAAAATGTTCCCATTTTTTGCCAGTTTCTGAGTTATTTTCATACAGTCAGACGCTGGTTTGGGTTGGAAGGGACCTTAAAAATCCACTTCTTCCACCCTCTGCTGTGGGCAGGGACACCTTCCACCGTCCCAGGTGATTCCAAGCCCTGTCCAACCTGGCTTTGGGCACTTCCAGGGATGGCACAACCAGAAATTCCCTGGAAAACCTGTGCCAGGTCCTCACCACCCCCACAGGGAATGATTCATTCCCAATGTCCAACCCCAATTTCCCCTCTGTCAGTCTGGCCCCACTCCCCCTTGTTCTGCCCCTGCAGTTCCTGATGGAAATTCCCTCTTCAGCTTCCCTGGAGATCCTGGAAGGTGCCCTGAGGTCTCCATAAAACCATTTTTTCCCCTCCTATTCTCTTCCTGTTTCTCTGTAGTTTCATCCCAAGAGGGCAAACATCGCTCCCAGAGGTGCCAGAAACTCTGGTTTGAAGTAATGAATTCACCAGGGGCACCCTGATTTCCTTTGTGGAAACCTCGGGGATGGGAGAATCCCAACAACACCTGGAAAAAAAAAACCCAAATCCCGGGAAAAGGCGAAAAAGGCGCTGTGGATCCAGCAGGGAACAAACATCTCAGCACCAGCAGGCTGCAGGGTCACAAACTACAGATTTTATTGGAGTTTTTTTGTTTTTTCCAGACAGACAGAAGCAAAGCAAGAAAAGGGAGAGACATCCCACACACCGAGAGGAAAAACTCGCCGGGCCGCGGCTCTGGGGCGCGTCACCGGCATGAGGCGAAAGAAAACGGGGCAAGAAAAGGAATCCTACAGCCCCTGAGGAGGGAAGGAGGAGCGTTCAGGGGCATCATCCACATCCACATCCACATCCAAGCGGGAATTATCCAGGCAGGGCTCAGTTTCCTCCGCAGCAGCCGCCGTTGCTGCCGCCGCAGCAGCTGTTGTTGTTGCTGCTGATGGTGTAGCAGCAGGACATGGGCATGCAGCAGGACTGCATGGGCATGCAGCAGGGCGTGCAGCAGGGGCTGCAGCACTGCATGGGGCTGCAGCACATGGGCCTCTTGCAGCAGGTCTTGGGGCTGCTGTAGCAGCACACGTTGTAGCTGCTCCCGCCGCCGCAGCACCCGTTGGGCATCTTGGTGGTGGTTGAGGTGGTGGAGGCGAAGCTGGGAGGGAGAGAGAGAGGTGTTTGTGTTTTAATTCGCTTGGGTCTTGCAGAGGTTGAGGCAGCTCGAAGCGTTCTCAGCCCCAAAGACATCCCAAAATGGCCAGGGGTGTGTCCACGGTGTCCTGGATCCCAGGACAGGTGCTCTTGGCATTCCCTGTCCAGCGCTGGCTGTGCCAGAGAGGATCTGCTGGGGTGCAGCCCAGAACTGATCCCTGGTCCCCAAAACTGATCCCTGGTCCCTCAAACTGATCTCTGTTCCCCAAAACTCAGCTCTGGTCCTCAAAAACTGATCTCTGTTCCCCAAAAACCAATCTCTGGTCCTCAAAAACTGATCCTTGGTTCCCAAAAACTGATCTCTGGTCCCCAAAACCAATCTTTGGTCCTCAAAAACCGATCTCTGGTCCTCAAAAACTGATCTCTGGTCCTCAAAAACTGATCTCTGGTCCCCCAAAACCCAATCTGCGATCCCAAACCTTCTGCAGCGTCCAGTCCCCCCAAAACAGACAGCCCAAAAAAAAGAGAAAAAAAACCCTGGAGAAACCCACAGAGAAACAAAATCCCGAAGTAAAGACAAAGGAGCAAAGTCCCAACTCACCCTGCTGAGCAGTGGAGGGAGGAGAGGAGAAGTCGAGGTGCTCGAGTGAAGACCTCTGGGCCTGGAGGAGCCTTTTATACGCTCCAGAGCCTCCTCCCCTGGAAATGAGGCATCCCTCGGCAATTCCAACTCCGTGGGTCACCCCGGGTATCCCCTCACGTGCCTTTTTTTTTTTTTTAATCTCTGCCTCCTTCTGTTTTGCTCACCGCCTCAATTGTGCCCCGTAATTACTCCGGCCGGGGGAACAACAGATGCAAATTTTTGTAATGGATTTGCGTTAATGGGAGCTGGGGAGGGAGGGAGCTCTGAAGTGTTCCTAGAGCTCTGAGGTGTCCCCATCCCTGCCCCAGGAATGACCTTGGGACACGGGGGACGATGAACAATGTGCCTGAGGGGGAATCAGCTGCGGAAGCAGTGGGACAAACCACGCCTGGAACTTGGAGGTGTCATTGCTCACGTGTCCCCTCTGTCCCCCGGCCGGGATCTCTGGGGGCCGGTGGAGATTTTTTAATCAATGGGAATCCCTTTTTTAATCAATGGGAATCCTTTTTTCGGTCAGTAGGAGTCCTTTTTTTGGTCAATGGGAATCCTTTTTTTGATCAATGGGAATGCTTTTTTGGTCAATAGGAATACTTTTTTTTTGGTCAATGGGAATCCTTTTTTTTAATCAATAGGAATCCTTTTTTTGGTCAATGGGAATGCTTTTTTTGGTCAATGGGAATCCTTTTTTTGGTCAATAGGAATACTTTTTTTTTGGTCAATGGGAATGCTTTTTTTGGTCAATGGGAATCCTTTTTTTGGTCAATAGGAATACTTTTTTTTTGGCCAATGGAAATCCTTTTTTTGGTCAATGGGAATCCTTTTTTTGGTCAACGAGAATCCTTTTTTTGGTCAGTGGGAATCCTTTTTTGGTCAATTGGAATCCTTTGTTTTTCCCATCCCTTGCCTCTGTGGTCAAAGTTTGGGCTGAAATTTCCCAGCCTTGCTCTCGGGCCTCCCTTCAGGGTGCTGGATCCTCACATCCCCTTTTAATTTTTTTTTTTGTTGTATTACTAAGTGTTTTTCTTTTTTCATTTCCACCCATGGAATGGATAAGCTGAGTCTCAAGGAAGTATTTTTCAAAGCAGCAGTGACCACGTGAGGGTTTTTCCCTGCGTTGGCTCCACATTTTCTGGGATCATCCCAAAGGTTTCTGGGGCTGAGGAGACTCGTGGTGAGGAACAGGCAGAGCAGGGACAACTCCATATTAAATATCCATGGCGTTTCCATGTTATGAGAGGGACCTTTGGTGAAAATCCGGGAATTCCAGGATGCTGAGGCAGCACCAATTCAGGGCAAAAAGAGGCTGCCATCACCTCCAGGAGACTCTGACTGTGGGGCTGACGTGGGGAGCAGGTGATCCCGGGTGACTGGGACCGGATCTGCCCTTCCAGGATGTGACCACGACCTCCTGTGACGTTCTTGGATGTCCCTCCTGGAATTGTCCCCAGGGGAGCATCGTTTTGCTCACTCAATAATCACCGAGAGCCGCCTGCGGGAAGCATCGTCCTCCTCCTCGTGCAAAACCCTCAAACATCTCCCCTGAATCAACCACTCATCGCATTTTTATCGGGTTTTATTGTTGTCCTGTCGGCCCAGGGTTGTAGTCATAGAAATAGGGGATGGTTTGGGTTGGGACAAACCCCGAGGATCAACCTTGGGGATGGGCAGGGACACCTTCCACTATCCCAAATTTCTTCAAGCCCCATCCAGCCTGACTTTGGACGCTCCCAGGGATGGGACACTCATGGAATACCCTGTGCCAGGGCCTCCCCACCCTCCCAGGGAAGGATTTCTTCCCAAAATCCTGTCTAAACCCATCTCCTCTCCAGGCTGAACCATCCCACTGTTCTCAGCATTCTCCCTGCTGTTCAACGCCGTTTAACCTGCACATTTTTGGGTCAGAAATGACAGAAAACTATTTATCTCTGCACAAAGATCCTTTTTACAGGCCACGCTCCATCCCGTGATGTTTTTGGAAACCTCCACAGTGGTTCCATGGGTTTGAGCCCCAGGACCTTTGTGAATCTTTTCCTGCAGCTCTGAGCTCCAGGACCTTTGTGGATTTTTTCCTGCAGCTTTTCCAGGATAAGGCCAGGCTGGGGGATGTTCTGGTCCAGCTGGAGCTGTCCCTGTCCATGGCTGGAGTGTTGGAACCAGATGGTTTTTAACTTCCCAACCCATTCCACGGCTCTGTGACTCAGAGAAAATGAATATTCACGAGATTCCCAAAACATTCACGAGATTCCCTTGGCAAAAAAAGAAACATTTACAAAACGTTCTGACAGGAGATATTCCTTCTGCCCCTGTGTCCTGCCTGATTTACAACAAACAAACAAAAAACAAAAAACCCTCCTGAAGAGCCAAGCCATGTTTCCAGGAGAGCCAAACACGCAGGGAAGATGATTTTAATGCGGATGGGAAGGTTGGAGGAAGCAAATCAAGGCAGAGCTCCCCCGGGGCATTTTCTCCAAACCTGAAATTCCCAGCCGAGTCCTGCATTTAAATAGCAAAGAAAGTCCCAGCCGGGCAGGGAAGGTTTTGTTGACTCACGGCTTTGGTATTTTAGGAATGAGCCTTTTAAGCCCGATGCCAACCCCGGGTTTCATTCCCGGGATTTCAGTCCAGGAACGCGCTGGGGAAACGCTCTGCTCCCCCCGCCAAAAATCCCTCCCAGGATTTCAGGGCCTCTCTAGGCTTTTTATTTTTGGAAGATGGTGGTGGGAAGAAGAGGCTGCCTGCTTGCCCAGTGAGTAGCGAATTCCTCTTGGTGCCTGTTGGAAAATCCCTTCCCAGAGCAGGGATGAGCTCCTGCGCATCCCACGGCTTTTCCCACAAACTCCTCCCGAGGACAGCCAGGTCTAGGTTGGACATTTCCGGAAAGTTCTGCTCCCTCAGAGGGTGGTGGGGCACTGCCCAGGGTGCCAGAGCTCCGGGAGTGTTTGGACAGAGCTCCCAGGGTGGGAATTTGGGGTGTCTCTAGAGGGGCAGGAGTTGGATCCTGCTGGATCCTTTGCAAGCCAGGATTTTTTTTGGGATTCTCTGATTTATGGAGCACTGTGCTTTCAGCTGTGCCTCGCTCAGCCCTGGCCCTTCGAGCTTTAATTACTTCAGCTTTCAATTTTTTATAAAATCTGAGCTGAGGCGAATGATCAGGAGGGGATCAAGGAGGGATCAAGGAATGTTTTGGGCTGGAAAGGATTTTAAAGCTCATCCCGTTCCTTCCCTCACCATGAGACACCTCCCAGTGTCCCAGGCTGCTCCTGTCCCACCCGGCCTTGGACATTCCAGGGATCCAGGGGCGGCCACTTCTGCTCCGGCCACTCATTCCAGAGGGTCGGGAATGCTCCACTTGCTCCAGGCATGACCTGATCTGTGCCAACAGATCTTGGTGTCCCCAGTGTCCTGCTGCGCCACAGGGACATGGCCAGGACCTTGGCCAAAGGACAGATGGTGCCGGAACGAGGACAAACTCTGGGCAAAGTGACAAACTTGGGGAAAAGTGACAAGTTTTGGGCAAAGTGACAAATTCTGGGCAAGGGGATAAACCCTGGGCAAGGTGACAAATTCTGGGCAGGTGATAAACTCGGGGCAAAGTGACAAACTCTTCTCAAAGCAACAAACCTGGGGCAAAGTGACAAATTCTGGGAAGGTGATAAACCCTGGGCAAGGTGACAAATTCTGGGCAAGATGACAAACTTGGGACAAGGTGACAAATCTTGGGCAAGGTGACAAAACCTGGGCAAAGTGACAAACCCGGGGCAAAGTGAAAAATTCTGGGCAAGGTGACAAAAGTGCAAAGCCGTAAGAACAACCAAGAGACCGAACGTTGCGTTTTGCTTGGTGCTAAATTTTATTGTCTACAACCGAGAGAGGAAAGGAAGGGTGACCGCGGTGACACCAAAGATTTCCCAAACACCAGGAGGAGAACTAACACCCTGCTAATACCTAACACCTTCCAAAATGAGTGAAAAATTCAGGTCAATAATTAAAGACAGTCCATAACTAAAGGAGAGTAAGGAGAAGCAGTTTGAGCTTGAAAAGAAGTAGAAAATTGGTACAAATTGGCCCCATCATGATGACAACCAAACAGGCAGCTTTTCGCCTCGGGGACACCTCAGCAGGTCTTCTTGAGGCTGGCACAGCACTGCTGGATGGGGATGCAGGGGGTGCAGTACTTCCTCACCGGGGTGCAGCAAACCACCACGGGCTTCTTCACCAGGCAGGAGCAGCAGGGGCAGCAGCAGGGCCGGGGCACGCAGCACACGGACTTCACCTTGGTGCAGCACACGGACTGGCACGGGTCACAGCACACAGACTGCTGGCACGGGTCACAGCAGGGCTTCTGGCACGGGTCACAGCAGGACTGGCACGGGTCACAGCACACAGACTGCTGGCACGGGTCACAGCACGGCTTCTGGCACGGGTCACAGCAGGACTGGCATGGGTCACAGCACGGCTTCTGGCATGGGTCACAGCACGACTGACACGGGTCACAGCAGGGCTTCTGGCACGGGTCACAGCAGGACTGACACGGGTCACAGCAGGGCTTCTGGCACGGGTCACAGCACACAGTCTGGCATGGGTCACAGCACGGCTTCTGGCACGGGTCACAGCAGGACTGACACGGGTCACAGCAGGGCTTCTGGCACGGGTCACAGCACACAGTTTGGCATGGGTCACAGCATGGCTTCTGGCATGGATCACAGCAGGACTGGCATGGGTCACAGCACGGCTTCTGGCACGGGTCACAGCAGACGGTCTTGCACGGATCACAGCAAGGTTTCTGGCACGGGTCACAGCACACAGTCTGGCACGGGTCACAGCACGGCTTCTGGCATGGATCACAACAGACGGTCTGGCACGGATCGCAGCAGGGCTTCTGGCATGGGTCACAGCAGGGCTTCTGGCACGGGTCACAGCAGGACTGGCATGGATCACAGCATGGCTTCTGGCACGGGTCACAGCAGGACTGACACGGGTCACAGCAGGGCTTCTGGCACGGATCACAGCAAGACTGGCATGGGTCACAGCATGGCTTCTGGCACGGGTCACAGCAGGACTGACACGGGTCACAGCAGGGCTTCTGGCACGGATCACAGCAAGACTGGCATGGGTCACAGCATGGCTTCTGGCACGGGTCACAGCAGGACTGGCATGGATCACAGCAAGACTGGCACGGGTCACAGCAGGGCTTCTGGCACGGGTCACAGCACACGGTCTTGCAGGGCTCACAGCACACAGACTTGCAGGGGCTGCAGCACACGGTCTTGCAGGGGCTGCAGCAGACAGTCTTGCAGGGGCTGCAGCACACGGTCTTGCAGGGGCTGCAGCACACGGTCTTGCAGGGGCTGCAGCAGACAGTCTTGCAGGGGCTGCAGCAGACGGTCTTGCTCTTCACAACAGAGCAGCAAGCCGTGGAACAGCATCCAGTGGAGCACATGGTGCTAGGAGAGGAGTGAGGACCTGGAACACAAAGGGCTTGGAGATTCATCTCATCCCTCCAAAGGACTTGGAGATCCGTCCCATTTTCCACACTGCCCGGGCCCACATCCCATCCCGCTCCCCATTTCTTTGTCCTGAGCTGGAAATCCAAGGTCCTTACAGGAACTGAACCAGCTGCTGCTCTGTCCCGGAGATATTCCAACTCTCCCGGGAGCTGCCCAAGCTCTGCTCATCCAAGACCTTCCCTCCCTGAATTTCCACCCCCAGCAGCTCGTTTTCTGCTGTGCCCTCTCCGCAATTTGCAAGAGGCAACAGATCAACAGCGTCACTAAAAATCGGGAGCTCGGAGAGGTCACGGAACCCAAAACACAGACCCCAGAACCCGCAGAACCCCAAACCCACTGCGGAGCTGTAAATCCTCGGAACCACCAACCCACGGAATCATAAAATCACGGGATCAAAGAAGAGCTTGGGTGGGAAGACGCCTTTAAAGGCCCACCCAGCCCAAAGCCCTGCAGAGACCAGACGCAAAGACACAACCTCAACCCACCACCTGTTCGAAGGAGAACCGAAGAACCCCTCGAAAGGAACACTCACCGTTGAGTGGTTGAGTTGAATGGTTGAGTGCTGGAGGTGTGTGAGGAGCAGAGGCACCTGCAGAGCTTTTATTGAGGTCGAGGTTGTCCTGCCGGACATGAGGTACCCCCCAGCAATCCGTGATTTACGCACCAACCCTGCACTTATTCACCCCGTGGGCCTTCGTGCGTTTAGTCTTCGCCTCGTGGCTTTTGACCAACCCTTCAATTTGGGGCCATTATCAATTTTGCCCTGTGAATTTTTTACAATTTTTTAATGTCGAGTTAATTCTTGCGGGACGCTCGGAGGGGTTGTCCCTTGTCCTCGCTTTGCATACGGCGAGGCTGCTGCACGGAGATGATTAATTAACATAAAAATCCTCATTAAGATTGAGGCGCAGTGGATTCCAGAGGCGTGCAGAAAGCTTCTGGACGTCAGTTTGCCCCTCGATACAAGATTTTTAAAATGGAATTCCAGGAAGCGCGGTTCAGACTTTGTGTCTGAAGGCAGAAATGGTGGAGCCCAAAATCCTCCTCCGGGGCCGCCAGAAGGGCAAACACAGAACGTTCCGGAAACTCAGAGAGTTCCTGAAACCCAGAGAGCTCCTGAAACCCAGAAAGTTCCGGAAACCCAGAATGTTCAGAAACTTGGAATGTTCAGAAACCCGGAATGTTCAGAAACCCAGAAAATTCCTGACACCTCGTCCCTCTCTGCCTCACCCCATCCGTGCATGGGAAAACATGTCTGGAGCAGAACCCTGGGATCACGGAATATCCCAGGCTGGAAAAGACCCACAGGGACCATCCAGTCCCGCTCCTGCACAGCCCCAAAAATCCCACCCCATGCCTCAGGTTGTTGTCCAAACTCTCCTTGAGCTTTGCCAACAGCAGATCTGCATTTTCACTGCAAATTTATCATGAAAATCTGGAATTGGTTTCTGGTCAAACAAGAGCCCGTGTTGGTTTTTTTTTTTTTTTTTTTTTCCTATTGATGTATTTAAATAAAAGCAAAATGCAAAACCGCCCTGGAAGTTTTGCATCCTCTTCATGCCCGGCGTAACTCGACCTGCAGAATTCCTGTTCAATTCTTTCTAGGTCCCAAATGCCCCGGAGTAGTCAAGAGCCACCCACGGGTGTTAATTCTGGAAAAACTCCCGTGCTCAGCTCCCAGCCAGTCACTGGCAGTGATTAGTGCTGGTGTTAATGATCATGCAGTGATCAGTCATTAATGACGGATGTTAATATCTGTTTTGCATAAAAGCCCCTCCTTGGTGTGATGTCCCGGGCATCTCGAGGATCTCAAATTAAATGACAACTCTATTAAAAAAATGATCTGTCTCTGGTCAGGTGAAATGTTTGGTGTCTGAGGTCACCCCAGGGGAAGGAGCATATTAAATATTAAAATATTTGCAAAAATCAAAACATTTCACAAATATTTTAAAATGTTTGCGAATATTAAATATTTCACAAACATTTTAAATGTTTGCCGATCTTAATATTTCTCAAATATTAAAATGAACTCTAATGAGTACAACATGGGAAGGTTTTGCTGCATTAATATACTTTATTTTCTGCTGTTAACGGGGCTTAGAAATGGCAGTGTGATTAATATGTATGTATATATAGATTAAAAATTCTTAGTATAAAAAATATTTTTATATATTATATATTCAAGAGGAATGTTTGAATAATGCATCGAGGTCTTTTGAATAGGTAACAACAAACATTTAAATAAGTATTTTCTGAATTAGGCTGTGCTTTCTGGCCGCTGCTATTTTTTATTTGTCCGTCTCCTAATTGTGTCTTTAAAAAAAATTCATTAAACTTATAAATTTTCCTAAGAAAGCGAACCTCGTTTTTTTCACACTTTAGGTCACCAGAACCTTCCGTTTGACTCCCGGTGACACAATTCCTCTGGTTCTGCTCGTGATTTTCGGCTGGGTCACGCTTTGAGGAACCCACAGGACCGTGAGGTCACCGAATCTCGGGGCAAGGTCACCCCAAGGTCAACGTTCCTGTTCCCCCGGAGCTCCATTCCCTATTTGGGTCCCGCCCATTATCGCCTAATTAGTGATTGAGATTCGCACCCCGAGGGCGGGGCAGGGGATTCCAGGAAAGGGGCGGGAAACTTCGGTGTTAGAAATGTGGGATATCCTGGGCTGAGAGGTGGAGGAGAAGGAGAGGTTGGCCGAAATGAGGCTGTTTTATGGCGATTTTGTACGGATTTGGTGTGTGGATTCGTACAAAAAAAACCCCCAAACCAAAATAAAACAACCCTCCAAAAAAAAACCCCCTCCAAAAAAACCAAACCCAACAAAAAACCCAAACCCAAACCAAAACCAACCAAAAGAAACTAAACCAAACCAAACCAAATCAAATCAAACCAAACTAAAAAACCAAAACCAACAAAAAACCCAATCCCCCAAAACAAAGAAAAAACCCAACAAAAACCAAAAAACCCACCCCCCCAAAACCCAAACCACACCAAAAACCCCCAAAAAACCAAACCAAACCAAACAATTAATTAATTAAAATATAAAAAGCCCCAAAACCCAAACCCATCGTTCCAGCTGGATGTGAACACCAGAGGTGTTTAAAGCTCCACCAGGAGGATTCACAGGCCCAACAGCGATTTCACAGAGGAAAATATTAAAATTCGGGCCATAACAATTTCTCAATTTTTTTTTTTTTTTTTTTTTTTTTTTTTGAGTGAAAGGACTGCCCAGGCTCTGAACGACGCCCACAGCAGCAGAGCTCGGTTTGTTTGGATTGGAGATCCAGGAAAACAATCCTGGCTGAGAGACAACTGAGGCAAATTCCTGCCCGTTAATCCTGTGAGGAATCCCTGGGGTTTCCTCCCAGTTTATCCCTGTTGTGGGATTTTCCTTGTCCTTATTTGGCTGTTCCCAAACAAAGCAGAAATGTCCCTGGGTTTCTTTTGCCAAACGTTTGTAGTTCTTCCAGGCCTCACAGGGAACGATTTCTTCCCCAAAATCCCACCCGAAACTCCTCTCCATCACTCTGGAATCATTTCCCCGTGTCTTGTCCCTGAAGTTCCTGAGGAAAAAAAAAATCCCTCTCCAGCTTCCCTGAAGCCCCTGCAGATCCAACATTCCGAACATTCCCAACAGCCTGGATCCACCGGGGAAAGGCTCCACATCAACTTCACGACCCTGTCTGGATTTGAAAAAGGTAATAAAACATTCCCAACATTCCCAACATTCCCAACAGCCTGGATCCACCAGGGAAAGGCTCCACATCAACTTCACGACCCTGTCTGGATTTGAAAAAGGAAATAAAACATTCTCAACATTCCCAATAGCCTGGATCCACAGGGGAAAGGCTCCACATCAACTTCACGACCCTGTCTGGATTTGGAAAAGGAAATAAAACGTGCCAGGTTGAGCCAGAGAGGGGAAAGTTGGAATTTTTGGGGCAGCAAAGTGAAAATCTCCGCTCGAAACCCAAACCTGTGCCGCGGCCAGGAAACCTCAGTAACTCCGTTCTCACCCGCAAGGGAGGGCAGGAATGAGTAAGAAATTAATATTTTTTCAGCTCCTGTGAGGCTGGCACCTTTCAGCAAGGGCAGGAACCCCCCAGGCAGGTGAATCACTCCTCACTCTCAATCCTGGCCGCAACTTTTCCTTTTTAACCCCTTCCTCCCTAATGAGCGCTTTCTCCACCACCCATAAATAACAAATTCCCATTCCTCATTGACCCAACCCGTCATTTCGTGGCTGTGGCAGCACTCACCTCGTTCCAGCCCATTTCTCATGCTGGCGAGGGGTGAATCACGCCGGGAAACCTCCATTTATTTATTTTTACACTGCAAAAACCAGGTTAATCGAGGCCGTTTCAGTTCCAAATAAGGTTTTATTTCTGTTCCAAAAAGAGCGGTGGCTCTTCTGAAAGCACGTGGGGAAAACGTGAACACACGGGTCAGGCTGGAAATTGAACCCTTCAACATCTGCCGGGCCCGGGGCAAGGATTTGTCTCCCTCAGGAATTCACCCCCCACGTGCCCCTCCCAGCCCCCCCAGCCGTTTTCCATGGATTTCACCGTTTCCTTGGCATTCCTCCGGCTCTGGGGATTAAGTTATGATTCCAAACCCACAAGGAAACAAAGATTCCACCAGACCAGAATCCCTGAGAAAACACCAAAATCCAGCCTGTCCCCACCATGTCCCCAGGGCCACCTACAGGAATTCCCTGTCCAGGGATGGACACCCCAAACCTCCCCCGGCAGCTCCTGCCAAGGCCTGATCCCCCTTTCCATGGGGAAATTCCTGATTCCATCCTGAGCCTCCTGTCTGGGAGTTGTGCAGAGCCCAAAATTCCCCATGAGCCTCTTTTCCTCCAGGCTGAGCCCCTTCCCAACTCCCTCAGGATTCTCCAGACCCTTCCCCAGCTCCCTCAGGGTTTCTCAGCCCCTTCCCCAGCTCCCTCAGGGTTTCTCAGACCCTTCCCCAGCTCCCTCAGGGTTTCTCAGACCCTTCCCCAGCTCCCTCAGGGTTTCTTCAGCCCCTTCCCCAGCTCTGTTCCCATCTCTTGACCCTCTCCAGCCCCTCGGTGTCCCTGTTTCCCCCAGGGGCAATGGGGCAGTGACTGAAATCACCCAGCACTGTCAAACACCATTTTTATTGCATTGCTGGAGAGCGAAGCGAGGAGGGAACAACTCCCAGCGTTGGCAGAGGAAAGACAAACACCTCGGAGCTCCTAAAACCGGGAGGTTTCATCCCAAAACCACTCCACCCCCGGCAGTTTTGGGAAGCTTTGCTTGGAGAGAAATGACGAAGCTGAGCCAGCACGGGGAAATCTCGGGCGAGAAGCCACGGGTGTATGCCCAGATCTTGCCTTTAGAACTTGGGGTAGGTGGGTGGCAGCTTGCAGATGTTCTTGGTGACCTGGGGACAGACCGGGGGGCAGTAACGCTGCACTGGGGCGCAGCAGGGCTGCATTGGTGGGCAGTAACGCTGCACTGGGGGGCAGTAACGCTGCACTGGTGGGCAGTAAGGCTGCACCGGGGGACAGCAGGGTGTCACGTAGCTGAACTTGGGCTGCCTCTGCACGGTGAAGTGGCAGGAGGGCCCCGAGTCGTGGCAGGAGGAGCGGGAGCCGTGGCAGGAGGAATCGTAGTCGTGGCAGGAGCTGCGGGAGCACATGGTGCTGGAGTTCTGTGTGGAGCAAAGGGTCGGTGAGAGGAGGCTCTGATTCACTTCTTGTTCTCCCTCCCCTTTTTTCTTTTAAATGATATTTTTTTCACTTGAGATTTCCCGTGGACTGTTTGTCTCCTTTTTTTTCCACACCCCTAATCAGACCCAGCACACCCTTGATCCTGCTGGGGGTGGTCTGGGAATTGGGGTGTGAGATCAGGGCCCTGTGGGTCCATTGGGGTGTGAAATGGACCTGGGGGTCCTTTGGGATGTGAGATCAGGGCCCTGCGTGTCCATCTGAGCTCCAGGATCTCATCAGCCAAACCCCAAATTCCAGCAGAGTTTGTGTCATCCCTGCACCTTTCCCGGGAATCCCTGAGAACCCCCACCCCTCCCTCAGCACTTCCCTAAATCCCACCTCCCGGGACATCCATAAAAACCCTCGCTGGAGGTTTCCCCTCTGCCAACAAAAACAGGAATAATGAAATTTTCCTTACCCTCTTCAGCTGAGGTGAGAAGTTTCTGGAAGCAAAGGCTGGTGGCTGTGGACGATGGAGCTGAGGGACCTTTTATACTCTCCCGGGGTTGGGAGTCACCTCCTCGTCAGGACAATTTAATTAATTCTGCCTCGGATGTTTGCGCTTCCCCCGTCTCGAGGTGTTCCCTCCTGGTCGTCCCATCCCGGCGGTGATTCCTCCTCACGCGGAGATTTTGGGAGGCAGCTCCCGTCTCCCATTTCCTGGAGACTGACAACGAGGTGACAGCCTTAATTAGGGACGAGGGGTTGCATCAGGAGCGCAAGGAGCCTTGGAAATGCTGACTCTTGGGGTGACAGCTCAGGGATTTGATTCCCTCTGTTTGCCAAGAGGAAATGGGATTATTGGGCTGCAGTTCCTGCGGATGGCACAACACTGGAAAATCCAGCGGGATCTCCTCGGCTGCCTGGGATGGCCAGGGATAAAATGTTCCTGGTCCTTCACGTGCCCCTCGGCTCGGGGCGATCCCATCAGGGTGTTCTACGTGAATCTTGGGTTATTAATGAGTAAATCAGGGGAAAATTTTGACCTCAAGCTCTGCACAGGATTTGAGGATATAGATTTTCCCACTCTGGTTATTAATGAGTAAATCAAAGGAAAAACATCTGACCCCGAGCTCTGTATGAGGTTTGAGGATATCAAATTTTCCCACTCTGGTTATTAATGTGTAAATCAGGGGAAAACCATCTGACCCCGAGCTCTGTATGAGGTTTGAGGATATAAAATTTTCCCATTCCTTGGTTTCTCTTTCCTCCTGCGATCCCTCAGGTTTGTGGTTTTTTTCCCAGCTCACCGAAGGGTTCAGAGCAGCTGAAATCTGTGCAAATGTTGGGTTTTGTCACTGCTGGTGGAAGTTTGGGCACCGGGGATGGATTTGTGACCCTGTTTGACTCAGAGAGTTTGAAATGTAAGATGATGGAACTCCTCAGCCCGGGAAAATGGGAAAATGTTCCTTTTTAGAGCAATTCCCTGACTGGGGAGGGAAGATCTCCCAAACTGTCCCACAGTTGCTCTCCAGGCCAGAGGCAGACAATTCCTTGTGGGGAGTTTTGTGGAGTGAGGGAGGATGGCAGGAATTCCTCAGGGACCATTGGAGACTCAGCCCAGGGGACAAAGTGACAGCTTTGTGTGACTTTTGCTCTCCTTTTGTCCTGGCTCTGGCCTGAAGCATCACATCGATGCTCTCCAAAATCTTTCTGCCTCCTCAAGAACCTCCCAAAAACACCCAGGAAACATCTCTGAGCCTTTTCCAATTCAGGAAATTCCTGCTCAGGGAAATGGGATCTCAGGAGAGTTTCCACCCTCCTTTTCTCGAAGGAAATTTGGGGGTCACAGGAATTTGGGGTTTGTGTTTTCAGAGGCTCAAAGGCTTTCAGATGTTTGAAAATTTATAACCCAAGGTCTGAAACAGAGCTCAGAGTAAGTTACTGCATATGGAGAAGGAGCACTGGCAACTGTCACCTACTTATTAAATTGCGTTTAATTTCCTGGAATCGCTGAGGTTGGAAAAGCCCTCTGAGATCACCGAGTCCAATCTCTGACCATCTCCCCCTTTCTTTTACTGAGTCATCTGTTTATTCCTGAAGGAATGAGGGAATTATCTGCCAACAAATGTTGGGACACTTTGGGAACAGAAAGAAATTTGAATGGAAAACACCTGAAAAAAAAAATTAAAGGAAAATAAATTCAAAGGCAAAGAGGGTCTCATGAATCAGATTTATTGTTTCCCACACCCGAGTCTGAAACAGTTTATTCTTCTGTTTATTCCCAAATTAACGTGGGAACTATTCACCACCAAATATTGGGATACTTTGGAAACACAAGGAAATTTGAACTGGAAACCCCTGAAAAAATTACCAAAAAAAGCCCCAAACCCCATCCCCCCAAATAACACCAAAAAGAAAATAAACCAACCAACCAAAACCAAACCCACCAAAAAACCAAAACCCAAAAAACCACCGAACCAAAAATACCCACCCAAGTAAAAATAAAACAAATTCAAAGGCAACGAGGGTCTCATGAATCAGATTTATTTTTCCCCACACCCAGAAGAGTCTGAAACAGCAGAGCGAGACAGAGGAAGATTCCCAACCGAAGCAACCACGCCCCGAATAATAATTAAACAGGACATTTCCCCAATAATTCAGCAGGAACGACACCACGAACGTTAATTATGGGAAGATTTCATCCCACAGAGGCCCAGGGATCCCATCCGAGGTCGGATCCCGTTCAGAACTTGGCACACGCCGGTGGAAGGTTCCAGGTGTTCTTGGTGTACTGGGGACAGCAGGAGACTTGGGGACAGCAGGGGACAGGGGGACAGCGGGGCACAGGGGGACAGTAGGGGACAGGAGCACAATAGGGGACCTGGGGGCAGCAGGGGACTTGGGGACAGTAGGGGACAGGAGCACAGCGGGGCACAGGGGGACAGCAGCGCTGCACGGGGGGACAGCAGGGGACAGGGGGACAGCAGGGCCTCGTGTAGGCGCATTTCTGCCTCTGGATCTCGGGGCAGGAGGGCTCAGGCTGGTGGCAGGAGGAGCGGGAGCGCAGGCAGGAGAACCAGGAGCGGTGACAGGATGAGCGGGAGCCGTGGCAGGAGGAGGAGGACTCGTAGCGGTGGCACATGGCGCTGGAGTTCTGGCGGAGTTCTGGCAGAGTTCTGGAAGGAGGAGAGGGATGTTCAGGCTGGGATGTGCCCTCCCATTCTGTATTTTCCTCACCCCTCATTCCCCTCTGGAATGGGGAATGATTTTTCCCTCTGTTTTGTGGCGACTCTTCCTTTCAGGCGACGCTCCGTGACGGGAATTTCCCCTCCCCAGATGCTCCTCTTGGAGCTTTTTAAGGCAGAATTCCCTTCTAAAGCTGCTCTGAGCCCTCTCTGCCTCCATCCCCTGCCAGTCTGGGGAGGAATTCCCACAATTCCAGAATTTGCTGGATTCCATCTCCCCAAGTTTTCTTGCCTTCAGAGCGTTTAAATTTTCACAGTGGAGATTCTCACACAGCTTCATGTAAACCACGTATATATTTAAAATTACCTACCTTGTTTATGTATTTCTCCTCTGGGAGAAATATTATTAATCACATTTCAAATATGATATTATTAATCCTATTTCTCCTCTGGGAGGAGAAATGTGATTATTATTATTATTATTATTATTAATAATAATAATAAAGTCGAAAAAGTGGCCAACCTTTGGCCTTCTGTGAAAAGTGTCTATAAATAGAGTCAAAAATTTGAAAATAGAACTTTCCTGCCTGACTTCCCACTGCCTGCCTCGTCCTTTGGGTGTCCAATACTGCAACAGCCTCCCAAAATCTCCCCGTCTTTGCACATCTGCTCCTTCAATCACCCCAATTTTTTTCTGCCATCCCATCCACGAGCAAACCAATCTCTCCTTGTGTCTGTTCAGGGCACCCCATCATCAGAAATAAAGAATTCCTGAGCCAAAGTCAAGGCCTAAACACAGAACTTTGTGAAATTCTGCTGCTCAGGAGGAGATAAATCAACACCACCCAAAACTCACCCTTGGCCGGAGCGGGAGGAGGAGCTCGGGGAGCTGGTGCTGAGTGAGGGATGGACAGGAGATGCCGGACTTTTATATCTCCCAAAGCGTTTTCCCGGGAATTAGACACCCCTTGGCAATGCTGACACAAACCCGCACCTTCATATTTATCCCCTGCGTCTTGTTTTTAGCATTTCCGACCCGATGCTGTCAGGAAATTAAATAAAAAAAAAAAAACCAAACAACCCAACGATGAGTTTTTCCTTTAATGAGCGAAGGGATTTCCCAACCTTGCTTAGAAGGGCATTTTTTGGAGGCTGCTGCGTATTTCCCTGGCAAAAAAAAAAAAAATAAAAAAAATGACCCTGTCCCTGGAGTTATTAAGTGATTTGTCGTTGGGTAACTGGGATTGCGTCAGCTCGAGGAGGGTTTGACTCCATCCCCTGGTTCTCCATGCCACAGTCACCTTTTGATTGATGGGGTTTTATTCCCCCTGACACGAGGGGCTGTAATTAAGAGCCACAACTCCCAGGGAGTTCATTAGAGGGAGGTCCTGGTGACTTACCTGGGCTCCGGAGGTGACGCCAAAGGGACATCCCCAATCTCGATTTTTTTTTTTTTTTTTTTTTTTTTTTTTTTGCTGACCATCAGCTGGTTTTATTTTTGGTTTGTGCCACAATGTTTTCCTGCTCACGTCCTTCCTGGGTACAGGAGATTTCGAATCCTCAGCGGGGAGGGTTCATGTGAGGATTTTACCTCTTGGCAACCCGTTTTCTAGCCCGGATTTTTAAATTTCTGTGGGGTCTCGTTTTAGTTTTTGAGCAGTTTTGTAATTTCTGTTCATTCCCGCGTTTGGCTCTTGGCTTCCAAGCTTCTCTCAGACCACCCCCAGCTTTTAGAGCCATGAAAATGGGTGATTGTCCCTTTTCTTTGTGGCTTTTATCCAAGTGAGTGCCACAGGAACAACTCAGGGCTCGGGGAATGAGATGATGTTTAGGGTCCCTCCCAACCCGAACTATTTTATGATTATTTTTATTAATCGCCTTTTAAACGAATATTTTCGAGCCAATCTTCGCTTAGGAGAATCTGAAATCTGCTGCGAGCTGTGAGGTAGAAACTCTCCATCTGGGGTGGGTTAAAACTCCTTTTTTGGGGGAGTCAATTCCCCGTCAGACGGGAGGAATTCGCGGAGTCAGGGAAACACGGGGACCATCTGGGGTTGGAAGGGACATTAAAGATCATCTCACTCAGCTCCCAGGGTCATTAATTCCCGCTGAGTCGGCTCCCCTGGCTCCTGGGGAAGCTGATGCAGCCACAGAGCCAGTTCTGGAACCGGTGCCTCAGCCAGGAGGGGGAGATAAGAAAAATCTGAGCTCGTCAAAAGCCCAGAGAGACACTTCACACTCGTTTCAAGCGCCTGCAGTTGCTGAAAACAGTAATTTGGTGCCCCAGTGAAAGAAGCATGGCTCAGGAAAAAAAAAAAACAACAAAACCACGAGGTGCTCATTTGCATTTATTAGACACCTCGGAAGGTTTGTGGCTCTGAGTCAGAGGGATGGATGAAGCGTGAGGAGCTGCTGAGGATGGGACAGGGATAGTCCTGCACTGGGAATGGCCTGGATGGGATGGGAAAGGACCTTAAAGGTCTCCAGTGCCACTCCTGCCACCGACAGGGACACCTCCCACCATCCCAGGGGTGTCCCTGGACACTTCCAGGGGCTCAGCATCCCCTTGGGAATGATTCCTCCGGGATATAAATGTATAAATTCATGTTCTGTGTGTCCATATGTGAATAAACAGGATGCAGAGGAGCTCCCCGAGCCCTCGCCTGCCCCAGAAAAGCCTCAGGAATCACGTGGCTTTTATTATTTTGGAGTTTTAGGAACATTTTTGTGATCGGCTTGAGGAGCAAAGAGCGAGAAGTGGCGACCAAGGGGTCGGAGGAAAGAATCACTCTGAAGAAAATAAAAAAAAAAAAGGTCAAAGAATGAACAGGCCATAAACCACTTTTTTGCTTTTGGAAACGAAATTTTATTGTTTTGGGGGGCTGCCAGGTGGGCGAAGAGCAACAGGAACCACCCCCGGCCTCGTGGAGAGCAACCCGGGGCAAATTAAAGCGAATAGGAGCAAACCCAGGAACCAAACTCTAACCGTGGGGTGGAGAACCAGAGGATCGAATTAAAAATGGGGAACAAAGAACCATCAATTCAGGCTTCAGTCACCAGGCAGGAGCGACCTTTAGTACTTGGGGTAGGTGGGTGGCAGCTTGCAGACGTTCTTGGTGACCTGGGGACAGACCGGGGGGCAGTAACGTTGCATTGGGGCGCAGCAGGGCTGCATTGGTGGGCAGTAACGCTGCACTGGTGCGTAGCAGGGCTGCACGGGGGCACAGCAGGGCTGCACGTAGCTGAACTTCTGCACGGGCTGCCTCTGCACGGTGTAGTGGCAGGAGGGCCCCGAGTCGTGGCAGGACGAGCGGGACTCGTGGCACGAGGTCTCGTGGCTGTGGCAGGACCCGCGGGAACACATCGCGCTGCAGTTGTGGCAGGGCTGCAGGGAGCAGAGGAACGGTCACAGAGGGCACCAGCCCAGAGATATTTACCTTGGGATCCCCCATTTTCTTCCCAATTTCTTCAGGGGTGAGGAATTTGGGGTCGGTGTTGTTTGTATATGTTTTAATCCCTCACTAAAGCCCATGGATATTTGCCCTGGGGTTCCTCATTTTCATCCTAATTTCTTCAGGGGTGAGGAATTTGGGTCGGTGTTGGGAGATGCTCTGATCCTTCACTACAGCCCATGGATATTTGCCCTGAAATTCCCCATTTTTCCTCCTAATTTCTTCAGGGGTGAGGAATTTGGGTCGGTGTTGGGAGATGCTCTGATCCTTCACTACAGCCCATGGATATTTGCCCTGAAATTCCCCATTTTTCCTCCTAATTTCTTCAGGGCTTCAGGAATTTTGGTCGGTGTTGTTGGGAGATGCTTTAATCCCTCACCAAACCCAGAAGATTTTATGGATTGGACTTGATTCAATGGCCCAATCACCCATTTTCCAATGGGACTGGATTCCCAGAGGAAAACTGGCCCAAACATCCATTTCCCAGGAGCAGCTACAGACCCTCAGGCTGCTCCCTTGGAATCTTCTCATCCCTCTCCCACCAAAACCCTCTTTTTGTATTTTCTACCCTTTTTGTTATTTTGGTTTGACCCGAGCCTCTGCTCAAGGCCTTTCTTCTCTTTTTTTTTTTTTTTTTTTTTTTTAAATATTTTCCTCTTGTGGGTAAAGAGGAACTTGTTCTCCACGAACTTGTTCTCCAGCAGGACCTAGATCCAGAGGTGAGGAGGGAACATCCAACACCCCAATTCCGCCCAAACTCATGGGGAAACATCCGGGCTTCCCGAAGGAAAAACTGGGACTTTTGGAAGTCCCGGTTGAAGGTGAGGAATGAAAAAAATTGAAGGGGGGAGTGAAAAAATTGAAGGAGAGGAATGAAAAAATCAAACAGAGGAATGAAAAAATCTAAGGGGAGGAATGAAAAAATTGAAGGGGAGGAATGAAAAAATTGAAGAGGAGGAATGAAAAAATCAAAGGGAGGAATGAAAAAATTGAAGGGGGGAATGAAAAAAATCGAAGGGGGGAATGAAAAGATTGAAGGGGGAAAAGAAAGGTTGGACTCACCCTTCAGCAGTGGGGATGGAGCTGTTTTGGAGCAGAGCAGCAAGTGTGGGGAAACTGGGGTGGGAAACCTTTTATACTTTTGCACAGGTTTATCTGGGCCATGAGGCATCCCTAATTACAGATCCCAGCCCGTTTCCATCCGCTGCCTTCAGCTTCCCGTATTCTCCCTTTGATGCTCGGTGCTTTTAGCATCGTAATTATTATTAGCTCGTTAATTCCTTGGCCTCCCGATGAAGGAGATCGGAAGGAATTTCACGTGAAGTGACGCCAGCCCCGATGGATCTGCTCAGGGACGGGGGAGGTGTTTGTAAATCCGGGAATTCCGATTCCTTGGGGTCACCTGGGCCAGGAGCTCCACCTGAGCGGCCTCCACCAACAATTATTGGTGTTAATCCCTGGGGATTTAGGTTTAGGGCAGGAACGCTCCAGGGGCATTGCCCAATGAGGCTGGATATCTCAACAGGAGATTTGTGTTAGCCCAAATCCGTCCTTCCTTGGTGATTCCAACCTGCTGCTCCGTGTGGCCCAGAAAGGACTTCTCCTCCAGGTGCCACCAAAGCCATGAGGCCACAGGTGGTGCCACCAGAGCGGGTTCCTGTCAATGGGGTCACAGGTTCTGTCACCAAACCTGCCCCAGAGTGGGTTCCTCTCAATGGGGTCACAGGTTCTGTCACCAGACCTGCCCCAAAGTGGGTTCCTGTCCATGGGGTGCCACCAAACCTGCCCCAAAGTGGGTTCCTGTCTGTGGGGTCACAGGTTCTGTCATCAGACCTCCCTCAGAGTGGGTTTCTGGCCATGGGGTGTCACCAGACCTGCCCCAAAGTGGGTTCCTGGCCATGGAGGGCCACCAAACCTGCCCCAAAGTGGGTTCCTGTCTGTGGGGTGCCACCAAACCTGCCCCAGAGTGGGTTCCTCTCAATGGGGTCACAGGTTCTGTCACCAGACCTGTCCCAGAGCGGGTTCTTGTCCATGGGGTGCCACCAGACCTGCCCCAGAGTCTGTTTCTGTCCATGGGGTGTCACCAAACCTGCCCCAGGGTGGGCTCTGTCCATGGGATCACAGGTTCTAACCCCAAACCTGTCCCGAAGTGGGTTCCTGGCCGTGGTCCCACAGATGCTGCCTTGTGGGATCCCCACCCACCCAAACCTGGCCAGACAAACCCACCTGGGCCTTCAGGCTCTGTTTTATTCCGGTTTTACAATGTGGTTTTGGGGATCCAAACCCAGGACAGGACGGCCTGAGGTAAACAGGACCCCAGATTTCCACCATCACTGATGGTGGAGAAGATCTCCAAGACCCCTGAGCCCAACCTTTGGCCAAGCCCCACCTTGTCCCCAGCCCAGAGCCCCGAGTGCCACATCCAGGAGTTCCTTGGACACCTCCAGGGTGCCCCAAGCTCTGCTCACCCTCTCAGGGTTATTTTCTCTCCTGATTTTGCTCAGAATTATTTTTATTTTAGCTGGGACAAAGCTGCCCTGCTCCCAACACTTCTGGGATGACTTGGGAAATGACGAGGCAAGGGATGAAGCTCAGGAGAGACACAGACACAGCAAAGGGATGCAGGAGAACACTCCAGACCTGGATTTTCCCCGTGAATCACGAGCAGACTTTTGTGCCCGGGTACAAGTCATGCCCATCTGACCCATCAATTACATCCCCATGTCCCATAAAAGGCAGGAATGTGTCAACGCCGGGGTGGCAGCGGGGATTAGGGGCGAGGCACGAGGGATTTGGGGTGATGCTCTGCTGACTCACCGGGATCCCTCGTGCTGGTCCCTTCCCAGCTGAGCTTCGTTATCCCAAGGCACAGAACGAGCTCCTGAACCCTTCTTGTAGGAGAATCCATGGACGGCTGGGACAAGGAATTCTGCTGACCTGAGATATTCTAGAACATGTGGTTTTATTGCAAGGGTTTTGGGTAAAAAAGGGCCTTGCCTTCAGCCACCAGCCTGGGCTGGAGGGAAGTCCCAAAGAGAGAGGGAGAGAGGACAGGAGGGTGAGAGATGAGAGAAAATGGAGAGAGAGAGCAAAGGGCAGGGGGAAGAGAGCAGGAGAGCGAGAATAGGGGGAAGAGTTAAGAGGAGAGGTAAGAGTTAAGAGGTAAGAGGTAAGAGCTAAGAGAGCTAAGAGCAGCGGGAAGGAGAGGAGGAAGAGGTTAGTGAGCGAGGTTACAATTCATTATATACACATTACAATACATTATATATACATTACAATACGTTATATACACATTACAATACATCATATATACATCACAATACATTATATATACATTACAATACATTATATATACACTACAATACGTTATATATACATTACAATACATTATATATACATTACAATGCATTATATATACATTACAATACATTATATATACACTACAATATATTATATCTTTGTTACCATACATTATATCTTTGTTACAATCCATTATATCTCCTTTTGTGATGAATATTCTAATTTATGGTGTCCCCGTGCCAGGGTGGCACCGCTCTGTGGTGCCCCTGTGATGTCCCCAAAGTGTCCCCGTCATGTCCCCGTGCCAGGCTGGCACTGCTCTGATGTCCCCATGGTGTCCCCACGGTGTCCCCGTGCCAGGCTGGCACTGCTCTGTGGTGCCCCTGTGATGTCCCCAAAGTGTCCCCGCGGTGTCCCCGTGCCAGGCTGGCACTGCTCTGTGATGTCCCCATGATGTCACCGCGGTGTCCCCATGCCAGGCTGGCACTGCTCTGTGATGTCCCCATGATGTCCCCAAAGTGTCCCCGTGGTGTTCCCGTGCCAGGCTGGCACTGCTCTGATGTCCCCATGATGTCCCCACGGTGTCCCCGTGCCAGGCTGGCACTGCTCTGTGGTGCCCCTGTGATGTCCCCAAAGTGTCCCCGTGCCAGGCTGCAGCTGCACGTCCCCGACCCCTGTGTTCATTCCTGGCTCCTGCCATCACGGACCTCACACCTGGGGTTGAGGCTGCTCACTACTTTAATTAACAGAGCCAATTAAAGGAGCGCTAATAGCATGTCCCTGGCTCCTTTCAGGGCTCATTAAATGTCTGGGGCATTGCACACAGGGCTGCTGTCACCCCACAGATGTCCCACTGGCCACCCCGCTGGCCTCTGTGCAGTGACAAATCTGGCCGCAGGGCTTCACGGACACCACTTCATCCAAAATCCCCTTTTTTATTATTTCCCCCTTTCATTTCTACAAGGGGGGGACTCAGAACTTTTATGTTTTAAGTCAGTTTAAACCCTGAGGGAGGAGCTGGGAATGGGTTTTTATTCTCACTCAGGAGGGACAATGAGGAGCTGGAGAGGGTCCAGAGATGGGAACAGAGCTGGGGAAGGGTCTGAGAAACCCTGAGGGAGCTGGGGAAGGGTCTGGAGAATCCTGAGGGAGCTGGGAAAGGGGCTGAGAAACCCTGAGGGAGCTGGGGAAGGGTCTGGAGAATCCTGAGGGAGTTGGGAAGGGGCTCAGCCTGGAGGAAAAGCGGCTCATGGAGAATTTTGGGCTCTGCACAACTCCCAGACAGGAGGCTCAGGATGGAATCAGGAATTTCCCCATGGAAAGGGGGACCAGGGTTTGGCAGGGGCTGCTGGGGGAGGTTTGGGGTGCCCATCCCTGGAGGTGTCCAGGGAATTCCTGGAGGTGGCCCTGGGGACACGGTGGGGATGGGCTGGACTCAAAGGTCTTGGGGAACTTTTCCAGCCTCAGTTACTCTGGGATTTCCTCCAGACCCTTGACTGAATTTTCAAAACAGGGACAGTTCCCTAGCAGAAAACACCCCAAAAACCACCCCAAATTCTCTGTTTGGAGGGCTCAGAAGGGACCCTAAGCACCACGAGCTCCTCGCTCTGCTCATGTCCTCCTGTTCGTGGGGACCTCCAGAATTCCCAAACTGAGCCAGGAACAAACTCCAAACTCTTCACAAAATCCCCGTGAGAGTCTGAGTCTCCGGGCCAAGACTGCAGAGATGCTGATCTGCACCTCCAGCTCCAGTCAGCTTTGGAAATCAGCCTGGCAGGTGCCCAAAGGTGTGGGGACTGCCCAGCTGAGCCATCCCAGCCGCTGGAACGCCCCGGGCAGGGGAGCAGCTCCCCCGAGCCCAGCCAGCCTCAGGAACGATGCCAAAGATAAAGAAAACCAGTGGGGAAAAACGCCAGGATGCCAGCAGGTTTGATGAGCTTTAGGCTTTAATTAATCCGGAGACGGGAGCAAGGAACGGAGGGGGGAAAATAAAACAACAAATCCCAATTCCCACCGCGCTAATGCCACTTTTGGGGTTCTCAGGAGCAGGGAAAGGAGCTGCAGGGATGAGGCAGGGCCCCTCCAAGCTCAGGGGACAGCTTTGGTGACATCCCTTCACTTCTGCTGCTGCTGCGGCGGCCACTGCACTGGCTGCTTGACCTGTTGCTGCTGCTGCTGGCATGGCACCTGGGGCACCTGGGCCACCTGGGCACCTGGGCCACCTGGGTAGTGCCCGTGGCCACCGGGCACTGCGGGCTCAGCACCACCACGGGCGTCACGTCGGGCACGGCGGTCACCTCGTGGCACACGACGCCCTCGGAGCCGTGGCAGGAGCGTTCGCTGTCGTGGCAGGAGGAGCTGCCCCCGTGGCAGGAGGAGCTCTCGGAGCTGTGGCAGCCTCGGTTCTCACGGGAGCACATGTTCTTTGGGTGTTTTTGTTTTTCAGAGAGCTGAGAAGAGCTGAGGAGGAGAAGAGTTTGGGGTTAGGTGAAGAGGAGGGATGATGGCTCCCAGATGGTTCCCAGATTGTTCCCCTGCTCGGCTTGTGGGGGCCCGGCAGGATTTGCCTTGTGCCTGTCCGGTTTCCCCAGTTTGGGGTTTTGTTCCTGCGGTGCTGGATCAGACTGGGCCATCTGAGCTCCCCCACGGGTGCCCACACAGCCCTGCCTCTATTTCTGCTGGGCTCCATGAGCTGTTTCCCTGCTCTTCCCTGAGCCACTTCCCTGCTCTCCTGGAGCCATATTCCTGCTATTTTTTGAGCCATTTCCCTATTTTTCCTTGAGCCATTTCCCTTGTTCTTCCTTGAGCCACATTCCTGCTATTTTTTGAGCCATTCCTCTGTTTTTCCTTGAGCCATTTCCCTGCTCTGTTTGAACCATATTCCTGCTGGTTTTTGAGCCATTTCCCTGCTATTCCTTAAGCCATTTCCTTGTTCTTCTTGAGCCATTTCCCTATTTTTTCTTGAGCCTTTTTCCTGCTCTCCTTGAGCCATTTCCTTGTTTTTCCTTGAGCCATTTTCCTGTTCCTCCTTGAGCCATTTCCCTACTCTGCTTGAGCCATTTTCCAGCTATTTTTTTAACCAGTTCCCCGCTATTTTTGAGCCATTTTCCTGCTATTTTTGGAGCCCTTTCCCTGCTCTTCCTCGGATGCTCCCGGGGGAGCAGATGCTCCGTGTGGTGCTGGAACATCCCGCACCAGCAAGAGGCACCTTGGCAAGAATCCCAAAATCTCGTGGCCTCGAGAGGCCCTGGCACAGCCAGGCAGAGCCCTGGGGCATAAAAAACCACCCACTTCCCAAAATAAAGACAAATTCTTGCGCCTTCCTCCCTCCTGGAGCCCTCTGCCGATTTCCTGAGGGTGAGGGAATAAATCTGGGCACTTCCCGACCCTCTTCTGGGCTTTCAGGGAGGCAAAATGCGTTGGAGATGCTGAGCTGGGAGAGGATCCTGCTGCTCCTCCCTCTCACAGTTTAAATCCAGTTTAAATCCGCCTTTTCTGTTCTTCCCCGAATTTCTTCGGGCAAAGTTTTAATGCTTTCAGCTCCCGAACGTTTTCCAAAGGAGCTCAGCAAAGGAGCCAGGCTTACAAACAATTAAAATCCCCCAAATTAAAATTAAAATTCTTAAGAAAGACCAGCCTGCCGTCCCCCGTTCACCCCCAAATCTCATTATTCCCTTTCATTCGTTTCCAATTTGTCCTTTTTGGATCCTGGAGATCGCTGAATATAACTACAGGTAATAAATTCTACGTTCCGATTTTTGGGAGCACAAAAAACAGCCCCGAGGGCCACTGAGAAGAGGATTTGGCTCCCAATAATCCCAAGGAAATGCCCCCAGAGCAAAGCTCAGCTCAGCGCAGGGAATTTCCCCGGGAATTAAAGGTCAGCGATGGAGCGGGGACTCACCTCAGCTGCGAAGGCTCTGGAGGAAGAGGAGGAGGAGTGAATGAGCTGCTCTCCCCTCCGAGGACTTTTTATACAGTCCCCGAGTCCCTTCCTGAAAATGCAATCACCCCCCTCGGGGGGCGGGAAAAAAAAAAAAAAGATGACCAAAGGTATTTACACAACAGCCGCACCCCCGTAATTACCCGCCACCCTCCGAAATCTCCTTCCACCCCTCGGATTGACTCGTCTCGGCCTCGGGATTGTTCTTCCTCGTCATTACACAGGTTTTAATTGCGCCCAGCCCCTCCTTGGCTGGATGGCAGTGAAAACCGTGTGGGCGGCCCGGCTGGCTCACCATCACGGTGCGATGAGGTTTGGGGTGGTTTTTTTTTTTTTAAATAAGTTGCAAAACGGGTGGCAAAGGTGGCGGAGTTTTGGGGTTTGTGCCCTGCCGAAACCTCTCACCTCGAGTCTGGCAGGAAGGAGAGGTGCCTCGGTGGTTCAGTCCTCCCCGACTGGGCTTGGCAGGGCTGGGCTCTTCTGGAAGAAAAAAAAAAATAAAATCAGAATTTTTGGGTCCTTATAATGAAAAAAAATTGGGAAATTCTTAGAAAGTCCCATTAGGTGTCCTTGGAAAATGTCTTTAAAGAGGTTTTTACCCTTGGAACTTGTCTTTAAATTGGTTTTTACCCTTGGAAGTTGTCTTTAAATGGGTTCTTACCCTTGAAAATGTCTTTAAAGGGGTTTTTACCCTTGGAAATTGTCTGTAAAGGAGTTTTTGCCCTTGGAAATAGTCTTTAAATTGGCTTTAACCCTTGGAAAATATCTTTAAAGGAGTTCTTACCCCTAGAAATTGTCTTTAAAGTGGTTTTCACCCTTGGAAAATGTCTTTAAAGGGGTTTTTACCCCGTGAGACACCTGCAGGGGCCAGGGTTGAGCTGAGGGTCCCCTCTCCGACATTTCCCAAAACCGGGATGAGGAGGTCTGTGGCCACTGTGGGGCCAGGGGAGTGACCTGGTGGCACAGGAGGACACTTTTGGAAGCGTTGGCTTCTCCCTGTGAATTCCCCCAAAAAACCGTGAGGAGTTTCCCTCAAGGTGAGGGAAGAATTTCTCCCCACGGAGGAAGGCAGAGCCCTGGAACAGCCGCCCAGGGAAGGCCTGGAGTGACCCTCTGGTGTCATCCCAAACCCTCCTGGATGTGTCCCTGTGTCACCTGCTCCGGGTGACCCCGTTCCCCTGCAGTTCTGGGGTCTGTGACTGTGGGATCGGGGATTTTGTAGGTTTTGGTGCTTCCACAGTTCCCGCATTCTCTGTTCCCACTTCATTTCCACCATCACCGACACAGTCACCGCCAAACTTCCATCGCTGACATTTTCCCCCCTTGGCCAGCCCTAAGATGTTCCCCTAAGATGTGGAAATTTCTCTCTAAAAAAGTTTTTTTTTCCCCCTAAGATGTGGAAATTTCTCTCTAAAAATCCCCGTTTTTTTTTTTTTTTCCTCAGGTTTTACTCCGCTTTATCTGTCGGGAAATCTCCGCCGGCGGAAGCCGCTTGTGCAAACCTTACACGGCCGTGAGTAAGCTGTGAGTAAAGTGCTGGGTCAGAGACCTCGCACCCCGAGCTCCCCACGCACCCCCGGCTCTGCCCTGGGGCGGGATGGGAGCACCTGGGTGCAGAGATGGTGCAACTGCGGCTTCGCAACAGCCCCCTCGCTCATTGTCCCTCCCGTTCCTCATTGTCCCTGCCCGTTCCTCATTTCCCCATCCCAGTTCTTCATTTCCCCTCCCTGTTCCTCTTTTTCCCTCCTCTGTTCTTCTTTTTCCCTGCCCATTCCTTATTTCCCCTCCTCGTTCTTCATTTTCCCTCCCGTTCCTCTTTTCCCCTCCCCGTTCTTCTTTTCCCCTTCTCATTCCTCATTTTCCCTCCCGATTCCTCATTTTCTCTCCCCATTTTTCTTTTTCCCTCCCGATTCCTCACTGTCCCTCCCGATCCTCATTTCCCCTCCTCGGTTCCTCTTTTCCCCTCCTCATTTCTCGTTTTCCCTCCGTGTTCTTAATTTTCCCTTCCCGTTCCTCATTTTCCCTCCCTATTTCTCATTTTTTCCTCCCTATTCCTCATTTTCCCTCCTGTCTCTCATTTTCCCTCCCCATTCCTCATTTCCCCTCCCCGTTCCTCATTTCCCCTCCCCGTTCCTCATTTCCCCACCTCGGTTCCTCATTTTCTCTCCTGTTCCTCATTTCTCCTCCCGATTCCTCATTGTCCCTCCCGTCTCTCATTTTCCCCTCTCTGTTCCTCTTTTTCCCTCCCCATTCCTCATTTTCCCTCCCCATTCCTCATTTTCCCTCCGTGTTCTTCATTGTCCCTCCGTGTTTTTCATTCTCCCTCCTCGTCCCTCTTCCCCCTCCCTATTCCTCATTTCCCACCCTGATCACGGAATTCCAGCACCACTCCTGGATGTGTTTTCCACTCATTTTCCGCCCCCCAGCTCCCTCAGGGAGGTTTTGCCGGGCCGGGATCCTCTGGAGCCGAGGCGAGGCTCCGGTTTATGGCTGGAACAATTCCTGGAGTTTCTCTCCAGAGGCGCCAGCGGGAGCCTTTGATCCAGGAGCCAGATCTGTGTTTGCTGCTCGGCCTGTTTAACCAAGAGCTGCCGGAGAGGGGCCTCGCTCAGCCGGCACCGACAGGCTGGGGACGAGCCCGGGCTTATCAGAGCTCTGGATGAGCCCTGGTTTATCAATCTGAGCTCGGGATGTATCCTGGTTTATCAATCTGAGCTGGGGATGAGCCCTGGTTTATCAGTCTGAGCTCGGGATGAGCCCTGGTTCATCAATCTGAGCTCGGGATGAGCCCTGGTTTATCAGTCTGAGCTGGAGATGAGCCCTGGTTTATCAGTCTGAGCTCTGGATGAGCCCTGGTTCATCAATCTGAGCTGGAGATGAGTCCTGGTTTATCAATCTGAGCTGGGGATGAGCCCTGGTTTATCAATCTCAGCTCTGGATGAGTCCAGGTTTATCAATCTCAGCTCTGGGATGAGCCCTGGTTTATCAGTCTGAGCTGGGGATGAGCCCTGGTTTATCAATCTGAGCTCTGGATGAGCCCTGGTTTATCAATCTCAGCTCTGTATGAGTCCTGGTTTATCAATCTGAGCTGGGGATGAGTTCTGTCCTATTAGGGCTGGGAATGAGTCTTGGTTTATCAGAGTCCAGGATGAGCCCTGTGTTATCAGAGTTGGGATTGAGCCCTGTGTTATCAGAATCCAGGATGAGCCCTGTGTTATCAGAGTTGGGATTGAACCCTGTGTTATCAGAGTTTAGGATGAGCCCTGTGTTATCAGAATTGGGATTGAGCCCTGTGTTATCAGAGTTCAGGATGAGCCCTGTGTTATCAGAGTCCAGGATGAGCTGTGTGTTATCAGAGCTGGGATTGAGCCCTGTGTTATCAGAGTTGGGATTGAACCCTGTGTTATCAGAATCCAGGATGAGCCCTGTGTTATCAGAGTTCAGGATGAGCCCTGTGTTATCAGAGTCCAGGATGAGCCCTGTGTTATCAGAGTTCAGGATGAGCCCTCTGTTATCAGAGTTGGGATTGAGCCCTCTGTTATCAGAATCCAGGATGAGCCCTGTGTTATCAGAGTTGGGATTGAGCCCTGTGTTATCAGAGTTGGGATTGAGCCCTGTGTTATCAGAGTCCAGGATGAGCCCTGTGTTATCAGAGTTGGGATTGAGCCCTCTGTTATCAGAATCCAGGATGAGCCCTGTGTTATCAGAGTTCAGGATGACTCGTCCCTGCCCTGTTGCACAAGGCCAGGGGAGGAACCCTCGCTGTGCCAAGGGTAAAATCCAGCCTGGGTTTTATAAAACTGGGACTCCTCCTCAGCCTCGGGTCTGAGCTCAGCTCCAGCTCCTCGTGTCCAACCTCTGGATGCAAATCCATCCTCTTCTCCCTGCCCCTAATCAATATTGAACCATCAATATTAAATATTGAACCATCAGTATTAAATATTGAACCTCCCTTTGAGAGGAGCCTCAAGAACCAGGGAAGAAGAAATGGAATTTAAAAGCGTTTTCTGTTTCCTTCGTTTTGGGAGGGATTAAAATTTTGAGGTGGGTTTCGGTCAGTCGGATAAACACAAATATTTGAAGGGTCCTGGCCTTGGTTTTCTGGAATTCTCTGGGAATTTGAGCTTTCAGTATTCTTTTTTTTGCTCCCTTTGTGAAGAAAGGCAACGCACAGGAACATCAATAATGAAGTAGCAGGTTTTAGAAATAGAAATAAAAGCAAATAAATGATAACGCTGCCTAATTTTAGAATGGAATTTAATAGGGCTGGTGACAAAATCTTGTGTAATTGTCCCCACATGATTATCTTACAACACTTGATGTGTGGAGGATCCCGTGGCATCAAATACGGGTTTAGAGCTCAGAGGATTTGGGGTTTTTGGTGTTTCGGGGCAAAGTTTTCTGGATTTTTTACCGAGTTGAAAGGGTCAAAATCCCCTCGAGGTGGGTGAAAGCAGAATGATGAAAAGCAAACAAACAAACAAACAAAAAATCTGCTTTTATGCCTCACTTTTACATGGACCCAGAGCCACGGGGTGTTTCTTTTCTTCCT